>NW_010253249.1:23523-40192 GCF_000690775.1 Eurypyga helias | reverse complement strand
CCGACCCAGGTGCAGGACCTTGCCAAATATAAAAGCCTCTGTATAAAGCTTCTTCAGATATGAATCACACTGACCACTATAATTTTCTCATCCTCCTTATCACGGAATTTTAGTACTGTTAATTATAAATTTTTATTAGCTATTAAACAGGAAATTGAAAAGTTGGTCTGGTTTAGAGAGGAAAATAAGCTGTGGGTGAGTGGTGGCCTGCATCCAAGCACTTGGGAAGGTATCCGAGCGTACTGCATCCCTACATAGAGAGGTTTTCCTGGTCTAATGCTATGAACAAGTAGTCTGTTAGAGTCAATGGGGGATTGACAAAAGTACCACAAGCAATCAAAACACTCTGCTAAGCTCTGTCATCACAGAAGAAAGAAATTCAACACATTAGTGTCTATAATATCATATTTCTATGAATTTATTCCAAAACAAGATTATAACATATGACAAACTTTAACCCAGTGCCAGAGGGAAGATAAGAGAGACGTTCTGTGGTTTAAAATAGTTTCATCCCAGCCCTTGAACTGCAACTGCACCATGAACATTGTTGTAGAAACTGAGAAATAAAATCTGCAGGTTTTAGAAACTAGTGAGAATTGAACTACATAAAATAGAGCTATGAAAGAATCAGTCAGATGCAGGTATTTAGCTGCAGAACAGAACATATTAAATACACGTTTTCTCATTGAAGAATCCCTTTACAAAAAAAAAGATGTGAGGCTTATTTTTACCTAATAAAGGTAAAATTGAAAGAATACATTATCAGTGTGACTGTTCCTACTTCTACACTTACTTGTTATAATGTAGATAAGTGTTTTTCATTCTAAGTATTGAACAATTTATGCAGCTGAGCTAGATTTGAAGTGAAAATATATTCAGCGAGCAATAACCTGTTTAACCTTTCTCTCTGGTCTCAGCCTCTCCTGTGAGTGTTGAGCTTTGTGATCTGCTTTCTCAGCTGGGTTTCTATTAGCAGCCTTGTGTGAGTCAGTGGGGAGCAGAATCTTTTCCTAAGTGGTTGGATTATTCAGCTGTATAAACAAATTCATAAATATGAGGAAGAGAACTTTGGTCCAGAGAACATCATAGAAGTCAGTGGGAGGGAACAACATGTAATTTGATAAGGTATTAGCACATAAATTGCTCCTCTTGCCTTATTGTATCCTACTTGTTGACATAAGGAAAAGTGATTATTAGGGGAAAAAGCACTTATTAATGAATAATTGGAAATCACACTGTAAAACCCCAACCTTTTATTTAAGGTGCAAAGGCACGTGTTGTACAAGTGCTGATACTGAGAGGTGTATTCAACAGAATGACCTACTTAACATGAAATGCTTCTCAAATACAGAGAATTCAAGTTTCTGCTCTGTTACACCAGTTTCATGTCCGAGCAACACACTGTTGAGTAGTGGAGTTACACTAAGGTAAAAAGCACTGCATTCATTTGGGATTTTTATTGTGAAGGTGCAGCAGAGCCAAGGGTTTTAACACTGTATGATGTTCATTTGTTAAGTTGATGATTCCATAACATTTTAAGGACGTTTGACTTCTGTGTGAGGCTTACATCCAAACTGTAATGTTGTTTGTCCAATTAATGTTGCATTACCTCCCTGGAATTTGTATTTGCTGTGCATATGATCTTTTATACACACACATGTGCACATACAGGCATACTTAGGGCATCCTTGAATGCTATATCAAGGCACTTCATGATAAAATTTAAATGACTATGTATGAAAAAAATATCAAACAGACAAATGATGGAGATAATTAAAATCACTGGCTTTTTCTGTCCTGTTAGGAGGCTTCCTCCTAATTCAGTGCTGATAGTTAACAAGCCTGTTAAACAGCACCTCTGTTGTAGTCTTGTGAAAATGATGGCCTCTGTGAGAGTGATCAAGACACATAGCATAGACCGAGCATATAGAACGCACATCCTTCTTAGTGCTGCTCTCCAAGATGGCTTTAACTGCGTGGTACTCAACCAGAATGACTTCCCGACTTCCATGGTAACTAAGCTCTTTTCTGAAGGAATGGGTGCTGTGAGGCACTTGCCAAGTCTGCCCTGTTTATCTGTTCGTAAACTTGATGTCATTGGCTTCACGCCTCAGTTTGAAAAAATCAGAAACGAAGCAATGGTGGGTATCTGGCTAACCTTTGTGTTTCTTGGAAGTATCCTAGTGACATCTGAATCTTTCCTGTGGCCTCTGCATTAGTGCTATGCAAATAAGCACACTGAAATATCTCAACAATTATTTTTGTCTTTCTTTCTAAGTTAGAAGCATTTTTTTAAAACACCAAACATAGGTGAAACAAACAGCAATAGGAAATTTTTCCTATAAATAAAAAGCCCTGAGAAGTCAAAAGACAGCATTGAGCTAATCTTTTCTGGATACAGGGAAGATGAAGTAACTAAAGCTGACTTCACTCATGCTCAATGATCCTTTGGCCCCAAAATACTGTCAAATCAGAAAGAAACACTGCAGAGGATAATTATGCTGTATTTTCAACTAACAGCTTTAGTTTAAATGACCATTATCTTGCTACTACTTTGATTTTATTTTAAAGTGTATTTCTTTTCTTAGGTGGATTTTAGTTCCAGTCCAGATGGATGTTTTGGTTTATTTCTCCTTAACTTGAAGCTGACTGAAAGTTAGGCTAAGGAAGCTTCTGAACTGAACTGTGTAATCTTGGAGAGCTCACATGCAACTGGAAGATACGTGGGTGACTGCAACTGTAATTTGTACAAATACAGTCTGACAGGAACTCTGTGAAGTCCAGACAGACACAAAAGACCAAGAAAGCTGCACGTCACTTCTGGTCCTGGTGCAGCTAAGGATTCCGAAGTAGGAACAAATGCTGCACCGCATTTTATGCCTAAGTTGCTATGAGTCAAGTTGGTGTCACGATACTTGTAGGAAGCTTTATAAAATGCTGGAGAACAGTGTTTACTGTCTGACACGGTGAATTTGGCTTTCAGGGAATCTATATGTTTCAGTAAGTTCACATGGACGGCACTAAGTGTGTCTGTAGCTCAGCTAATTCTGAGTGAATTAAAAGTCTGAGTTCTGATGGAATTGCCTTAGAGTCGAAGCATATGCATTCAATCTATATGTCAAAACCCCCCCCCCTAATATTATCATAAATTTAAAGGTATGAAAACAAAACAAAACACTAAAACCCAGGCAATAAAACTCAGTGCATTGGGGTTCCAGTTTCACTGAGTCTTGCACAAGCAGTGTTACACATCAACTCTTATACTGAAGGTTTTGTGAGTTGGCCAAAATGATCAGTAGAGACTCAGCGTCAACAGAAGTAGTTTTCCTCTTTAACTCATCATCCACCAAGATGAACTGGAAACCCAGCTACAATGGCCTGGACATCCAGTGGAGCTGTTCTCTGGTTTTCTCCAGTCATCTGCCAGTTCACCTTTTCCAATGTTTGCACACAGAATATAATATTATAATTTGCTTTAGGATTTGCAAGGACTGTGAAGATACCCTGTCACATTACTAATCCATTTCTGAAGTGGAATGCCTTTGCCTATATAAATTTTCCAGTTCTGTCATATAAATTCACTCTATTCACTGAGATAAATATAAAATCTCAATAGACAACAAAACATTATTCACAACGGGATTCTTTTTTTAACAACTGCTTGAGACTACTGTCTAGCCTTGAGGGTTTTAGTTAGGAATTGTTGGAGGTTTCTATAACAACAGCAATAAAATGTTTTCAGTTTTTCTTCATTTTTGTTCCTATCTTCCTATTGAAGATATAGCCTACATTTAACAAAAAATATGTAAGAGTTTTTTTTCTTTTTTGAAATGATCCAGTCTCTTTAGGCCCTTTGAAAACAATTATCACACCAGTCAACTCTTGTTTGCTGTTATGTAGGAAAAGGAAATCTTTTAGAACATCATAAATCTTTCAAGTGATGGAGTGATTTTTCAAAAATTATGAACCATCACAATAGCTTTTTATTTGCTGGGAATATGGAAGAGTTGTTATTTGACTGTACACCAGGATGTATTTTTTGTTGTTTTGGACATCTGAAATCTTTATTCATACTCCGTGGAGATAACTGGAGAGAAGTGCTAATTTTAATAGTTTTATTTCCTGAAGAGGTGGAAAAAAAGAAACTGAAGTGGCAGTTTACTGTATTTTATATTTTGTTATAGCTGGATCATTTTATAACTGTGTAGTTCAGGTTGTATGATTGTTGATTTTTACTCCCAAAGAGTAATTTAGCTTTTGCTTTAAATTTAGCAAGGAGGGATGATCTGGTAGTTTAGATTATCGAGCTAATTTGTGGGAGGTCTGCAGTTCCTCACTTACCTATAAACTTTCTGGGCAATTACAGATGAGTTACATTGTCTGAAACGCTCAGCAGGCACATTGTGTTCTGACACCCTGCCGTGTTGTGTGCATTTACACTGCACGGTCCCCAGAGCATGGATGGGCTTGTGTGACGCAGCATAACACGCATACCTGTTGTTGAGGTCTTCTAGGTGATACTGCAGACCACACCGTGTGGTGGAGTCCAGGGGTGCAGGACTTGGACACTTGCTCATGCTCATTTCATCTACCACTTGCTCTCACTCTGAGGTGATACACTAGTGCCTTAATGTCTTGCAGGAGCGGCACCAACAGATTCATGATGGAAGATAACTTGTAAATTTAAGAGTTTTATAGATGTTTCCCTGTATTACTGACTTAACAATATGGTACACTTACACCCATGAAATGAATCTTTTGTTTCCCCTTTCTGGCAGTTTGAACAAGCAATACTTAATGCCATCAGTTCGTATTAATAGAGCCCCAAGGATGACGTGATCCAAGCGGCTCATTCTTTTTCACTCTGTTTTAAGCCATTTAGAAGTGCAATGTTTCCCAAAGGTCTACCTTTGGTTTCCCTATATTCTGCCCACAGGAAAAATCCTGGGATGGTAGATGATTTTTGTCTGTACTTTCGCATTATATCCCTTTTTAGTTTTAATACCATATTATGGACAGTATGCTTACTGTATGGTTTCAGTCATTATGAAACATTACCATTTCTGTTGTTTCTTCTAGGTAGTGAACAGACCCAAATATTATGGAAGAGAGTAAGTAACAGACATCTCTGCAAATGGGTTTTCCAGACACGTTGGTTGATAATAGTTACAGAAAAGGTTGCAAGTGTTTGCTCTGGGCCCTTTGTTTCTTCTGTGTGTTTTATAGCAGCATGTCTTGCTCACCATCAGATTATTATTGCAGTACCATAATTGTTGTCTGCCTAAAATTACAGCTATATTTTCTGATGGATATCAGTGAGTGCTACCCTAAGTGAGAAAAACGTATGTTTCTGTATTTTTCAAAGGGTTGTCTCTTTCTACCCTCACCTCCAGCTGGCTTTTGCAAAAGATGTTTGTGTGCAGAAAAAAAAAATATTTGGATCACAAATGCAATATAAGTGTACAAATATTTGTGTCTCCTGTTTCAGACTGCTAAGGCAGAGATGGTTAGATTAACTGTGGGGAAACAAAGATCTTACTGGTGTTTATTTTGGTAAAAGATGTGTAGTATCGCTATGTTATTACACTGGTTATTACTGAGATTTTATGCAATCCCCAAGATTTTAGCAAATTGTGATAATATCCCTGAATACTGCAAAATGTTGAATTGCATGCCACTGGCACAAAACATGTGAAGCCAGCAGGAGAAAATGGATTTATTTCTACATATTAAGTTGATAGATGTAGGTTTAAAAAGCAATATACTTGTTTCGTAGATATTGTTTCATAGGAGCCTTCCTAAACCATTTAAAGTGACTTCAAATACAGGCAGAAAGGGAGATTAATTTAAGATGTAGATTCCTGCAAATCAGTTACTTTTATGTTTGTTTCTTTTATAATCCATGGTTGATGGTTTTTAAGAGAAGAGGAAAAGGTGATTTAAAAGTGCATAGGCCTGTGTTTCAGGAAGTCTTTGTTCCTTAGATTCCATGGGATGATCTCAAGGGAGGAAGCTGACCAATTATTAAGTGTTGCAGAGGGAAGCTATATAATTCGTGAAAGCCAACGGCAACCTGGAACCTACACTTTGGCATTAAGGTTGGTAATTAATATTTCATTTTTAAATTTATAAAATATTCAAAAGATTGTACCGTGTTGTTGACCTTAGCCCTAAAACTTCCTTGGGATTGTTTTAATATTTTTTCAAAATCATGGTCAGCATTTAATGAACTGATACTTTTTTACCCTAGTTACAGATTTGGTATCTTTAACCTTCCCTAACCCTTTCTGAAGTGCTAACATCCCTTACTGTTTGCACCACCAGGCTAACAGCAGTTGGAATTTTGCTGGTGGTGCTTCTGTTCTGCTCTTCTCCCAGCTATCTTACAGATGTGACCCCATGCAGACATTGGGAGAGTGGGCAGTCGGGAAATAAAGGGCATCTTACGAGTTCACATGACTACTCTGCTGTGTGGATTACTACCTAGCTAGCTGTTTCTGAAGAGCAATTAGTTCTCCCTAGTCCCACTGTGGGATGGCAAATAAATTGAGAGGGTTTTTTTGTCTGAACACCTGTTAGCTAACAATATTTGCAGATCTGTTTCCTCGCTCTGCAAAATTCTGGCAAGTGGATCAGATATAAATTAAAATATTGAAATAAAAACTGAAATAAAAAGTCACTTAAATAGCTGTAAGATTGAAATAGTTTCATTATTTTTAATCTAATGGAGGTTATTTTGGCCTGGGCTGTACACCTAAGTACTCAGATGGGAGATGGTGCTTATTAGCAGTGCTTTAAATCTAAGTGGGCCAGCAAAACATTGAAGGAGAAGATGCAGTTACTGGAAGTTTTATATGGGTAAAATAAGATTACTATTAAAATACTATCCTGAAATAATAGGTTCTGATGAATTAGTTTTCTTTTTCAGGGGTGGGGATGGGGGAGTGGGGAATTTGGGGAAAGGTCTGGTATTTACTGAGATATTCCTTTCTGTAGTAATAGGATTCCAGACAGACATTTACACTGGTTTGCATTAACAGTGTAAATAAATTGGTGCTGCTTATTGGAGTCTAATACTCCATTTCATCTACTTCTGCTCTTGTGATACTCATTTAAAACTAAAAGAAAACAGTTGTCTTAGCGCACAGCTTGAAGACAAGGAACTCCTGCCCCTTGCCCCCAGTGGTGCAGAAGGCACAGGGCCTGTAGGCTGTGGGTGATGAAGCTGCTGAGCATCTTGCAGGATGTATTGATATAGCTTGTTTCACAAATGCTCCTCCAGTCCAGCAAGTCAAAGATGGGTCTTTTCTAGGTTTGATGGTATCTCTTTCAAACTGGAAAAGCTCTTTGAAAGCAGTAACATCTCTTTCTATACCCATCAGAAAAGGGAATGGATAGCTGTTGATGATCAATTCGGGACACAGTTTGAAATGATAGCAAAGCTGTTATCATTGATTTATTTTGGCAAAACACATCAGAATCTGAAACTGCAGCATGTTGCAGCCATTTCATTATGTTTAAGCATTACCTGGGTGACTTCTGCGGGGGTCTAGGTTGTTGCTTTCCATCCCACAGCAAGTAATGTTGTGTTGTCTTGCTGTTGGCCTTTAACGTATATGAATGAGGGTCTTTGCTGTCACAGCTTAGCTGAAAGTTCTGTGTGAACTGCAGGGCTGTGTCTTCCACATGTGGGAATTTTACCACTAGGATTTCTTTTTCTCCCTACTAGGAAGTGTAGCAGGAGTCTACATTTCCATTGACTGGAGGGAGAGTTTTGCTCAGATTCCATTTTTTCTCTCCCCGGAATTATACATACAAAATATACCTATTAGCCAATATTCCCACTAAATGTGTGCTGACACTGTAGGATCTCTTAAAAACTATGTCATGTCTGCGGTCTGTCTGTTCATCCTGATGGTGAGAAGTTTGCAGTGATTGCCATGATGAGCTTATGTAATTTTACTTGTAACTTACAGCATTTTTTGAGACCATCATTTGTGTTTGTGTCGCTTCGCTGCCAGACAGCAGCTTAGGTAATCCCGGCAGGAATTTCAAAATGCCATCTTCATGGCCAGAAGCAGAGTTTGTCAGTAGGGTGGTATGTATGGGCAAAACCTTTCCAAGTTTGATGGAAGACTTTGATTGTCTTCAGGTTCTCTGATTTCACCCTTTCTTTTCTAGCTGTGTGAATCAATTTGATCTTCTTGTACTAGGCTTAAATGCCACTCTGTCATTCAAGCAGTCGTGTTAATTTTAAGGTCACTCCTTTAGGATTTTTGCTTTTCCTTCTTTACCTTTGTTTTACCCCTTGGAAGGTGTAGGAAGAAGGAAAACTTGGTCAGCTGTTTTACATAAAGCAGCGGACACAGAACAGGTTTGACAGCATTTTACAAAGTTAACCCAGCAATACTGAAGAGGTGCTCTAATCCTGCAATAAATAACATAGTGACAAAACATAAAATGGAATATCTGTTTTTTTCTGGTCATTTTTCAGACATGCTTTGGAAAACAAACGGCAAATGTTGAGTAAAATGTAGGTGCATGAGGGTACCCATTGACTTTTGGCATAAATACTTGGTTCCCTCTATTTCTGTGTATTGACACTATATCTCACTGTGTATGTTTGTTGCCTGACTTGTCTGTCTTTGACAGTTTGTCAGTTGTGATTAGGACAAACTGGAAACTACCTATGAAGTGTGATTGCATCATAAAATCCCAGTTCATCAAAACCTAAATGTCTTGTGGAAACACGGGGAAGGATGAGCTGCCGTTGAGTCTGAGACAGGGTTGTTTGCTGGGTTGTAGTTACTGGTTCTGCAGGGGAACAGGCAATTCAGTAATACAGCCGGCTCAGCACGCCCAGCTCTGGCAGATGTCTTCTTCCTGCATTTGTGTCAGCATGCCTGAGAATCCTGAAAACCCAGTGTATCCAGTTGCGAAGAGCAGTTTAGTGAAACGGGATCATAACCCTGTCTGTGGCAAGGCACAATGTCCCTTTAATTAAATATTTTCAGTCTTCATTTCTGCAATGGAAAAAACAAGCTTTCTGTCCTCTGTCTTGAGGACCCAAAGAAGCCAACTCCTCAAATCATCATGGAGCAATTTGAATGCTACATTTGATTCCATCAGCTATTGTAGCCGATATCTGTCTAAAATCTTGACGGTATGTTCATACTGGCCATTGGTGAAGTTGTTTTGAATTTAGTTCTAATTGTAGTTCTGTTTTATCTAGGATTTTGGTTTGGTGTTACTAAATTAAGTGAAGGCTCTCTATCCTCTGTGTCCTCAGCATTTAAAAAGGAAGATATCCTGGTGCTTGTTGTTTGATTTATTTATTTTATGTTACAGTTTATTTAATCAACTTCAGCATCAGGTATCTGCTATGTTAGTAAAGTTTCTAACAGTCTCATTGGAAGTTAGAAAAAACCCTTTGGCTGCAAAGCAAGCTAAGTGAGAGATAAAGGTAGAACAGAGTCTGTTATGACTGCCCAAACCTTGTTTTTGTGAATACGTTACCCTCTCTGCTACAAATCTGATAGAGTTTAATGAACCCTAGCTCAAAGTATTTATCTTCTTCTCAATTATTAAAGACATCACCTCACAGAGGGTTATATTATAGGTGTAAAACCCCCACATTCTCTCTTGTTCTGTCTCTCCTCATTGCTCTTCTAGTGTACTTATGGGGGGCATCTTCCAGAGGAACTCAGATTGTCTTTGCTCTGCACTGAAGACTGCCTCTTGTTAAACAACTTAATCTTTCTAGAACATAAAGAATAAACTGTTAACACCACAAATCATAACTCCTTTGTAGGGAGACAGAATTCGCAGTTATAAAAACATGTTTTTGTGAAATCTGGAACAGATTGGACAATCACACTAAGCTACAGCCTTCAGCTACAGCCAAAAGGCACAGAATGCAAATGCAGTTGGTGCATTAAGGTTCTTTTATGGACGGTTCTACTCCTAACAGAGCTTTTCTGCGTATCACTTCCTTTTAGTTTATTCTAAGGGATGCCTTAAGTCATCATAAAATGGGCAGATCTGGATAATTGTTTGCAAGGAGTTTCTCCACAGTTACATATCTCTTATTCCATTAGTAAGTTCTCTGACCATGAACACGCTGGGTCAGATCAAAGGACCTGTTCGTAGTCCAATATCCACTCTTCGGTTGCTATTAATAGCAGGTATTGAAAGAAAAGTGTAAGAACAAAATGAACATGTAGCAGTAGTTCTCTGGAAATTTGCAGTTCAGGAACTTCTCAGCAGAATTGTTATCTCTGCTATTTTTTCAGGCTCTTGATGGAGACATCTTTTATTTTTGTCTGGTAGCTTTCTGAGCATGTTTTTGAACACTTGTAGACTCTGCTGCCTGCAAGTGTAGCATGAGTTCTATGCCTTAACTAGGTTTGATGGGAAGCAGCATCCCTTTTTTGAAGGTTACATCTCACAATTTTATTTGATGCTCCCTAGTTTTTGTATTATGAGAAACCGTGAACAACTGATCTCTTATGTACCTTTTCCATGCCACTCACGTCCCCCTTATCATTCTCTTTACAGGTCAATGAGTCCTAGGCTATACGTTTAGGTTTTGTAGTGAAGCTGTTCCATACCCATCATTATCTCTATCTTCTTTGTCTGTACCTTTCTCTTAACTCTGTGATGATCTTTTGGAGATTAGGGGACCAGGACTGCCACATCCTGTTCAGGATTAAGTGGGCCATGCAGTTTTCCTTCTTTGTTCTCTGAACCTTTCTGAATGAATTTTTGACCACTGTGGAGCATTAGGCTCTGATGCTTTTACAGAACTAGCTAATAAATCTGAAGGTCTTGCTCCAGAGATGCAATAGCTACAGACACAGCCTAGCACCGATTAAATGACCAAATATAGGACAGGACAAATAATAGCTTCTGCAGGCTTAACCAAGGCAGTCAAATATTCTTAGTGCAATGCTATAGAATAGTTCAAAGTGAAGATTTTTAATATTCCTTCTTTTTTAATAAGATAGAAAGTGATTCTTATTCAAGAAAACTTTTCAGTTATCAAGGTTGTTGGTAAGTTACTGTGAAATCTGCTTTTATATATATATATACAGTATACATAAAAGCAGATATATATGTACACTATATACTATAGACACTATATCTATATACTACATATAGTGTATATATATACACTATATATACTCTAAAATCTGCTATATAGGAAGCTTCATCTTCTGATGTGCTATTTTTGTCTGCTTTTGTCCATTAATTTGCAATTAATTTGCATCATGACTTTTTTAATATAGACTACCTTTTAGAGCTAAATTTGAAACAACAGAGGCTTTCTTTTCCAAAAACAAATTTCTCAGAATTTGTAACAGAGGTAGAAGTCTGTTCTTAGGGAAAAAGAAAATGATAATTTAAATGTTGTTTTAAGTGAGTTTGGCTAAATATTCAGAGCAGTCCTTCAAATAAAATTGATGTTCAGAGCCTAAGAAGGCCTGTGAAATTGTATCAGTTCACACACCGGATAAAAGAGAATGAAGCATAAACATAATGAGAGCAGCAAATAGTCACCCTAATACATTTAATGTCTGCATTTAATCATGGATGCACTTTCTTATAGCTTATTTGAAAACAAATAAAAAGAGCACAGCAGAATTCACCAATGTTTACAAATTAATTAAGCAGAGTGACACTGAAAATTTTTTGCAACCCTGAGGTTTAAAAACATTACTAACAAGAGAAAATTATTGTAGGTATATATGTGTGTCCATACATATCAGCGAGTCTCTGTGACAATAAAAATGTATAAAACACATTGTAATGTTAATTAGATGTTTCAAACTGACGAAAAGAACTGAAATTTCCTAATTAACTCCTGGAGGTATTAGATCTGCTTTTAGATTTGACAAAACAGTAGTACAGTGCTTAATGCTAAGACCTATAGCAAATGACAGTAACAATAAGACATGGTTTGCAGTGTAGCCTTTTGTGGTTGAGAGCTTGTTTAATAATTAGGATGAGGATAAAGAGGAAATGGGTAGAGATTGTACTAGTGGTAGGCGTTGAAGTGTGATGGTACTGCATGTTCTTTTGAGCAGATATCTGCTGTAGCACGTTTAGTTGGTTACCATGGTTTCCCTTCCTGCAAATTCTATTGTTGTGATACTGGGAATGAATCGAAATAAGGTTCTGCAGCATGATTTAAAAAAAAGGGTAATAATGTTAGCCATGATTATGAGTCATGTTTTCTTTATGTTTTGGGGGTTAGGGCACATTCAAGTTTATGTGGCATCAGGAGAGAATTCTTGAGGCAAAATAAATGTCAAAAATTAGTAATCCTTAGCTTAGTCGACCAGCTACATACATTGTGTCAGAAATTGATACACATGTTCTCTCTCCCTAAATTATGAAATTGCATTAACGAACTAGCCACTGACATTGTAAAAGGAGACATAACTGGTGGGCTGTTAGAGTATAACATTGCAAATGAACCTTTTGAATTTCAGAGGACAATTGCTTTGGTGGCTGAATGCTGTTTGTTTTCAGTGGGCTCTTTTGGGACGCACATGTAGTGCTCTTCCAGAACATGTGTTGATTGCCATGGGGTTACTTACACATGTAAAATTCAACATCTGCAAGAGGCTTCTTGAATTCAGAGGTTAAAACTCTGCATCTGCATTCTGCTGGAAAGCCTTGTTGTGCAGGCTGGGGACATGGGAGAGGAAAGAAGAATTGTTTGAAACAATTTTTTATGTGATAATAGTGATTTTTTTTTTTTTAATTATAAATGTATCAAAATTTGGTCATAGTTTATCCTGAATCCACAGCTGTTCTATAAGTAGTCAGGAGCTCAGCAAAACAGTAGTTGACTGCATCCCTTCACTTTACTGTGCTAACGGTATTCTGACATCATGTTGGTAGGGAAAATGATAAAGACCATTTTAAAGACTAAACTTGCCATATATTTCTCTCTGTGTATTTTTTTTACCTGATCTGCAGATGCAGTGAATGACAGTAGCAAGGGCTGAATTCAGTTTCTAGAAACCTTTCCAAAAGTTTCACAGTATTCCCAGGTCGCTAACTGGAAAACCTGGGGAACTACATATACAGACGTGTATGCACACACACCAGCTGTAAAGCTTAGCTGGGTTAAGTAGGTGTGATCATGTTTTGGAGCAATTCTATCTGTGGGATGAATATATTTCAGCCTGACCCATCTTGGCCAGTTTTCTTTATTCTGCATGAAATGGCAAAAGAGCGCTCTTTCTTCTGTGGCCAGCTGAAGCTCTCGGGCAGGGACTCTTCCTTCTCCCCTGGGCTTAGCCCGTCACACTTCCATAGGCGCAGAATTCAGGCGAGTTTCAAAAATTGGCCACTCAGGTATCCACAGCTTCTTTTAGATGAAAGAAACAGTTCATGCTTAAAGTTATTTTAATAGGCTGACACAACAGGTGTGCCAGCTAATATGCTGGGCTTTTTTTCTTTTTTCTTGTTATTTCCTTTATGAAAGCTCAAATTCTGCTGAAACCAAAGCTGTTGTTCTGTTGGCTGGGTACATCACATGAGCTAGTGTTAGCCCCAGGGGAAAGTGTGCTGATAAATTTGGAGTTTGCTTTTCTGCTCTAAAGTAAAACAATCAAACCTCTATTTAAATGATCTTCCATGTCAAAGAAGTTTCTTTTCCTACATAAAATTTCATACTAAATAATACGCTCTGTTACTCTGTCAGTAACATGGAAGTTTCCGCTCCCAGTAAAGAGCATGGCTGTTCTGCATGTCATCTGCCTTATGTAAGTGCACCTGGGCATTACTGAGGTGGCTTCGCTGAAGTATTTGGAATAATAATAAATAGCTACTAACCTTAATGAGTAATCAACTGGCTACCTAGGCCCTCCCACAGACTGGAATGCTTTTTTCCTTATGGTTCATGTCTTCTTGCTGTGTTCCTGTTCTCCTTACCTCCTCTTCCCATCTGTTGTTGTTGTCAGCTCTGTTTTCTTTTGGCTGGAGTGTCTAATTTATCTTTGGCAATTCAGTTTGCTGCAGTCTTTCTCCTGCTCGTGTTAGTTCAGCACTTCTCAGAGGAATATTCTCTGCTTTGGTGGCAGTGTGAACTTTCTGCTAACTTGTCCAAGAGCTGTCTGTGCTCAGTACATGTAGCTCCTGTTCATTTAATGCCATGTCCGTCACCTCTGACTATAGCTCCTGCTGCACCACCAAGATCTGCTGTAACCTGGTGCATAGGAGAGGCGTTGGGCTTGTGGTAAGGCACTGTGATAGACAGACATCAGAAGGTCTGGGCTCACTTCTTGGCTTCACATCTGGCACGGCTCGAGGCTTTTAGGTTTTCCCTGCCTCCTTTCTCCATTAGAGAGGGTATTTTCTTTCCCATATTGTCTCACATGCCTGTTCAGTACAAAAGCCTAGGATCTCTTAGAATTGGCCCAGGCAAACTCAAAGTTGTACCCCATCTCTCCAACTGCCCTCAGTCACAGTTCCTGAACAAGAATCTCTGTTGTACTGGGCTGGTTTTAAGGTGTATAATGTCTGTCTGGTTTGAAGATTCTAGGCAATGAGCTGGAGCTGAAGCAGTAAAAAGTCAAATTATAATGCAATCAGTTGATAATTAAATTGTGTATACGTGTATGTAGCATACATTGCACTCTCCTCCCTGTTCAAAAGGATGCATCTCTGTCTTCTGCACATTCTGCTGGAATCTG
This sequence comes from Eurypyga helias, assembly GCF_000690775.1. Taxonomy (NCBI): domain Eukaryota; kingdom Metazoa; phylum Chordata; class Aves; order Eurypygiformes; family Eurypygidae; genus Eurypyga; species Eurypyga helias. The sequence goes on along the minus strand of NW_010253249.1, from coordinate 25,484 downwards.
TTTTTGCTCTATTGCCTTTAGAAAATGCGAGTTGGACATACATCTTCAAGTTAGTCCTTTTGGTTGGCCTCTTCCCTTGTATGCTTTGGAAATACATATTTATAAATTTCTGTATTTGGAGAAACAACTTTTTCCTGTGCTTCATCAATAAGCAAAGAAGTCTTTCCAGTGGAGATACTATGGAAGCTTTATAAATGTGTTTTCAAAATAACACACAATAGCCTCATGTTTTTGTTTAATCTCATAATTGTTTTCATCAAAACATTTATGAATTATTCAAACACTAAAACAGCTGACAGCAATAAATGTTATCTGGCCCAGTTTTTTCTCTTCCTTCTCCCTCCTTTATCCTTGATGTAGCTCAGCTGAGTGTAGTTCCTCCTGATTTGATAGGTACTAGGAAGACAATCAATCTAATTTTTTTTTCTTTTGTAACCTGAGGTGAGTAAATGAACTCTACAGTTTCAGTAATAAATTGGGACACTTTGTCTTCCACTCCTTTATATACTGAATTAAAATATGTATATTGTCTTAGTAAGACAAAGTAAGAACAAGTTGCATTTAGTGTGAGAAAACCTGTAGAAGCAAAAAAGAAACATGACAGTCATTGTAGGAAAAGGTGCTGTAAGTGAAACAAAAATGAACTTGTTTGAGCATTATGCTATGGCAGTTCTCTTCCATAGTACGCATGATTGCAGTGAGATTTCTGTTACAGATCTGATGATGTTCTACTTCTAAATTTACCAGAAAAACAATGTCTCATATGACCTGAAATGAAAATGTTATACATAGTCAGACTAAAATTTGCATGAACAGTTTGGAGTTTGCTGAGCAGATACTGGTGGGAGTTGATACCTTAGCTTAGAAGAATTAAAACACAGTTCTGCTTTAAAGTAATACAAAAGCACTCTCGCACGAAGTCACACTGTAAAATCAACTCCTGGGTAACATTTCTTCAAAATTTTTGGTAGAAAAACATAACTATTTGCTTAATGTGAAACGGTGAAAGTGATTTTTCTGCTAGTAACATTTCCAGAAGGTGTTTATTCCAGGCATGTTTACATAGGTTTCCAAATACTGCTTTTATTTAAAGAGAAGATACCTGGTTTTTACTACTTTCCCATGTGTATATAGACTTGAAATGTGTCTTAATCACAAACCACAGTGACTCTTTTCCCAGGAAGTATGGAGGTTTCATCAGGTAGAAAAAGCAGTAAAATATTGACCAAAACATTGGTGTCGATTCTGATTCAATCATCAAATCAATTCCAGGGAATTAAATCAAGTTTAAATGGAATAGGACCTGCAAGCACCGTACTGAGAAGAGTTAACATCTGTACAGGAGCTTCTTTTCAGAACCAAACAGATTATTTTCAAATGATCTATCACTGATCAAGAACATTAAGAATGATCTTAAGTGATCTTACTGCATATTAATAGCGTACATCGTCCTTGATCGGCTGACATTTGTGAAAATCAGCTGTTAAAAGTTGAAAAATTGTAAGTTAAAAGCTGTTAAAAGTAAAATTAGACATTGAGACAAAAGAGAACTTTTCTTATTATTTTGTTAGATTTATTTGTGAAAACACCATCACAGGTACCAAGGGCTGATAACACTTTCAGTCTTCATCGTTTCCAGCAGCTGTTACCTACTGCCAATGCCTTAGAGCAGTTGTCTCTCACTTACCTTGTCCCTGACAGCACTCATGATCCCCTGGAAAGTGGCAAGTTCCACAATTCCCTGGCCATCCTCATAAATGTTATTGCCAATAAATAATCATAAAAAATAAAAAATATTTTTAAAATAAAGAAGAGCTTCCCTCAGGAGTTGGAGGCCTTCAGGGATGACTGTGTGAAAGAGGTTTTGGCAGCAGGCAAGACTTATGTTTCTTTGACAAGGAAATGATCCAGAAGAGGATCTGTGGAATAATTTGTTTTCTTTCACATGAACATAGCATGAT
>NW_010253249.1:411-23512 GCF_000690775.1 Eurypyga helias | reverse complement strand
AGGAATGCTTATATTTCTGTGGCTTTTTATGGAGTGTCATGACTGTAGTCTTAAGTGTTGATTGAGAGTTTTCAGAAGTTAGAGCTGAAATTCTGGCACCTAATTTTAGGTGAGACTTGTAATTTTTGGCCTGAGAGCACATTCAGACACTTTTTCTCCAGGGGAATATTAAGTCCAAGTGACCTTGAGGCACATACACAGGACTTAAGATTTTCCGGCTCAGTGTATGAAGATGCTTGAAACTAATGAGGACCCGAGTAGCCCCGAGGGGTGTTAACTTTGTGGTCTGTGTGCAGCTACACATTTTAAATAATGTCTTTGTCTAGAGACTCTTCTCATCATAAAATAGCCTGTGAAAGAGGTGAATAGCTACTGTACAATAATGTATGTGTACTGTAAAAATCCATCTTCTTAGATGGTAAGAAAGTATGGATGGGCTCCCGGTCCTTCACTTCTTCCTTTTGTTTCAATAGTGAATGCTGCATACAGAGTAGGTGGCTGAGTCTGAAGCCTGTCTCTCTCATGCTATGATGCCTAATTCAACTCCTCAGTCCTTTATTACTAGCCACATTTGCTCTACCGTTTAATCCGTTTTCCCACGTTGTTATCCACTCTGCCCCACTGGCAACCAAAGGGACTAGACAGAGTGATTGCTTTTCAGAGAACCTGGAATAAAAGAAGCCTTTTATCTGTAGTCCTGCTGCTTGCAAACAAATGCACAATGGACACAATCAGACTGTTTGACATGTCAGAGGTCTATTTCTTTTTCTTGGAAAAACATCTAATGTACCCCTGTTTAAACCAAAAGAGAACATACATTATCTGTGTCCTGCTTTCTGTTCCTTAAACAAAAAACAGCTGGTACTAGTGCTTGCCTCTAGGAAGAGATGATGAGGAAGTTGAAATATCAGATCTTGGCTCTACTTAGTTGCCACGGTGATGTATAATTAAGCAGGCTGCAGTAATATTATAGAAAGTAAACATAAGGAAATATTCTCACTAATGAAAAAAACCAAAACAAAACACAGTTTTAAGTAAAATGGATGGAACTGAAGATTACATTTTAATTGATCATTTACAATTGGATGGGCATGTTTGCATTTATATTGTACTTTGATCTAAATGGTATTGTTGTGTGGTTAGAAAGAAATCCAAATGAGTTTGAAACAAACAGGATTCTGATCCACATTATTGATGGTTCAGTCTTCGTAAGAAATTGTTGTTTCATTGATTCGTGGGGATTTGGATTTTCTTTTCCTCCTTGTTGCTAACAGGATTCTATTTGAAAAACAATACATTTCCCCACAACATATCCAATGAGCAATTAATAGAAAAAAGTTTGATTTGGAACAAATGGGAAATCAGATAAAGGCGAATCATTCAGTGTTCACCTCTGGCAGCTGATGCACAAGCACCTTTTCCAAGTTGTTCTGACACTGATGCAGAGCAATTTGTTTGTCTGAATACCTTTCTTTAAGTGGTAATTGTTAAATTATCCTGATGTATTTTAAACCAAGAAAGTCGAGTGTACCTTTGGAAGGCCACACATGCCGAAAGAAACCGATGAGCTATTCCCCAGATCCATACAGGAGGAAGTTCCAGTCTGTCTGTGAGGTTTAGGAGAGAGATGAGTTTAGGCATGGGGTGATGTTAAATAATTAAAACTGTGGAACGTTGTCTGTGAGATGCTCGTGTGCTGGAATGTGGGTCAGAAGCAGTGGGATAAAGATTCCGTACTTTTGGGAATCCTATTCCTTGCAGTAGCTCTGAAAGACATGCTTCATGTGCAGCGGTCTGGATGGGTGTACAGCGTAGGGGCTGCTCATTACAACGTCGCTGGTGTAGAACCATGCATCTACTGGCCCTGAGGGGAAGAGGATTAATCCTTTCAGAACTTTTGCTTGTTCTCTGCATTTGGCCATCTTGTTCTTCAGAACTTTCTTTTAGACTCTGAAGGATGTTACTGAAATCAAGATACCATGTGTACTTAGTAATAGGCCCTGAGAAGCTTTTGTGCCTTATCATCTCTTGATAAGATTAGTGTAATACTTTCTCTTGTAGAAAGCTAAAAGCAGTAAGTGACCTTCAGCTTGTTTAAACCTCTGCTGTAAGAACTGTCAGAGCATATGTTACTAACTGGAGCAGCAGTTCACCTGCTACATCTCTTAATAAAAATAATTCTATTGAATATTGTCATTTAAGGCCCATTATTCTTCACCTTCAAATTTACTCAGTTCTCCTGTCAAATTTAACTTCATAGTGCTTGTATGTGCTCCACGTGAATTATTGCCGCTGACTTGAGCAGAAGACAGTGAAGGTTGCTCACTTTGGCACTGCAAAGAGCTGAGCACTCTTGGCTCACGCTGACATCTCTGACAGTGGAGGGTATGCAAGGAGTACATCTCACGGTCAAAGCCTGGTCACCACGCACCACACTGAGTAGAAAGATGCTTTGAAGAACGAGCCTGAATGTGTTCCTACCTCTTCTGCTGTAACTTAGGACATTATCTTTCTACTTTCTGAATTACTTGTATTCACTCAGATTTGCGTCTTGTGACAAAATTAGCATTGGGTAAAAATGTATTTTATTCTGTCGTTTCGTAATTTCTTGCTTTTCAGTTTGACTGAGAGAACTTATTAGTTTGAGTGGCATAAAAATGTTCACAGAAGTACCAGTTCATTTCCAGTAAAATGCCCAGGTAGTTCCTACGTGTCAGGTCCTCTTTTGTTGCTGAGTAGGATGCGGATTCCTGAGGACCCACTCATATTTGAATGTTGTGTAAAAATAGCAGCTCCTGAAGTTGCAGTCACTGTCAGATTATTGATAGGGGGATGGGAAGGTTTGGCATTTTGACTCAGAACACAAGGATAAAAATACACCACAGAACAAGTGGTTTTGCCCATATTTGCTAGAAGAGTGCAATATTTCGCTTGAGGCAAGGTCTAAAATTATGCTTTCCCCTCTTTGGCTAGGCCCCATTGAAAAGGAGCCACTTCAGCAAAGCACCGGTGTTTACTTTGTTCCTTAACATCTCCTGTGAAGCATTTGATTGTAAAATGAAAGCAATCCATCCTTCCAAATTTAGTTTTTAACATTTATTTGGCAGATCTAACCTCACAAGGGGGCCCAGTACCCTGAGCAGCCAGCCTTGCTGCTGTCTGACCAAGGAATAACACTGGAGTGAGCTGTGAAAGCAGCTTCTGGCCCCCATCTTCTCCACAGGAAATGCATTGGTTGTTGCCAAGTGCAAACACTGGGGTGTTTTCATGCATTTAGATTGCTTTCAGGCAGAAAATTGTTGCAGTTTTTGAAAACATGCTAATGTTTATGTGAAGTTGGCTTGCTTATGGTTGTTAAGAGGCTGTATCGAAATCCTATCCCACCTTGACCATGGAATTGCGAGTGTCAGATAGGTTATGCATTATATATCCTGTATATTACAAAGATTTGCTTGAAGCTCAGGACTTAACAAGCACAACACAGAAGGACTTTTGTACGAAGCTTGAAGAGTTAGTCCTTGGCCTTCGGCCAGGAATAAAGAATGCTTGCCCTTGTGCCATTTTGTCCTGTGCTGCTCCAGCTCTGGCAGCGGTTCTGCTTCAGTGTAATTGTTGGCACTGAAGCTCAGCTGAACCCTGAATGGCCTCTTCCTGCAAGCAAGCAGGGGTGCAGAGGTCCGAGACAGCATCAAAACTCCGTATTGATCAACTGTAATAGAGGACTCTATTATGAGGACTCTTCGTATCGGAGCCAAGCAAATTGACTACAGCGATGCAGTAGTAAAGTACTAAAAAAGCCATAAAGAGTGTGAAGTAATTTTCAGTTTTTCCATGGGATAATGGAGGGGCTAAAGAATAAGAGAACAAACAGCTCCTTCTGAGACTGTCACTGTTCTGGCTATCTATCTGCAGTTGTTGATTTCTCCTTCCTATCTGTGCTAAGTAGTAGCTGGGTTTTTCATTCTCATCTGGACCAGACACAGAGCATAGTCACAGCTTTAAGTGATGAAGTGTTTTTTATTGTTTGCAAAGGCTTGCTTACTCTTCTTTATTCTGCTTACTGTTCTTTAAAAAAAACAACTCTCCCATTTCATTGAGGCAGATTTGGAAGTCAAACCAGAAACTTCAGACTCTACTACGATGGAAAGCACTTTGTTGGGGAGAAACGTTTTGAGTCCATCCATGACCTGGTGACAGATGGATTGATTACTCTTTATATTGAAACGAAGGCAGCTGAATACATTGCCAAGATGACAATAAATCCAATTTATGAACACATAGGATATACAACTTTAAACAGAGAGCCAGCACACAAAAAACACATGCCAACCCTGAGAGATGAACATGATGGCAAAGAGTCTACAGGAGAGGATGAGGTAGCAGAAAAGAGGGTAAGCAATTATTAACCCACACTCTTTTTTCTGTTAGACTTTTTATTTTGTACTTCTAACCTTCCCCCTCTACTATAAAGTACTAAAGGTATCTGTAGATATTTAGTCTAAATATTTATTTCCAATATTGCACTAATAGTAATATTTAAACTGGTTATAGGGGTTTTTTTCTTGGTAATTTCTGCATATTTCAAATTTCTATGATTTGAAGGTTAGTCATTTATGATTGTGAGGCTCATTTCTTCAGGTATTCTCACAGTTATAGATGTTACCATTAAGTCTCTCCTTTATTTCAAACGGGCTAAAACTATTTCATCTTAAAATTGTTTACAGTGTCTAAGACAACTGCCCTTTGGTCAAAACTTATATTTCTTAATATATTCAGCATTCCCCAAACAAATGCATTCCATAATCTATTCAGCAGTCTGCGTAGAGTGACAGTAAAGTTGTCCACATCATAAATAAGCCTGTTCATTAAGATGATAAAATGTTAAAACATTTCACTTGGCTAAGTTCAGCCTGTCAGAAGCTGACAGAGCTATTTTTGGCCTCAGCCAGACTTATGAAGAAGGATTGCTCTCTTCAGAGAGTTGCAGTATCAGCTGAGAACAAACTGTGTCCTGGATTATAAAAGAAAAACGAACAACAAAGAAATCTTAGAATAGGTGAAAACAGAAGTATTAAAGGAGGTTGGGAATGTATGAGACAGATAAAGTGGCTGCTTGAAACTTCATTTGTGTGACAGTGACTAAACTTAAAAAGAAAACATAATGTAAATTCCGTCATGTTTAACTACATACTTTATTTATTGAAAAGCTGACATATTAAGTCTTTTTAAAATGTGTTTTTACATATGTGTAGTTGTAATGCATGTATAATAGTCTGATATGTTCCCCTATTTCACAAACTTCAGAACGACATTAGGAGTATCTAACAGTGCTCAGACAAAATGCTAACATTAGTTGGGATCGTCTGTTTGTCTTTCTAGTCAGAAATATGTCTGTGATTTCAGGTATTTTTGAGGTGGAGGAAAGGTTTCACTGACAATTTCCAACATACATGAATATGTATAGTGAAACTATAGTGAAACTATGCTCCATATAGAGCCTACAGAGAGAGGAGGCTCACGGCTTTGGTCCTTCAAATCCTTCTCCAGCAGGATCTGTCATCCTACATTGAGTTTGCGAGAGATGAAGCACCCAACTTAGCTTAAAGTATGAACCTTCACTGTTATCAGATCATTTTGACAAGAGAAATACTGGTGGGGATATTGATGCTAGCTGGCTACTTTAAATATCCAATTTCTTGCCTGTTAGGTACCAGTACTAGAGGGGTGAGTAATCAGTTACAGTTCCTGACAGCCACTGACTTGCAGCGTGCTGTTTCAAAAGGATTTTTTTGCGTGCTTCATTGAGAGTTCATTATCATGCAAAGCCTGGGTAAAAATCTTCTCTAAGAGTTCTGAAAGTCACCGCTTTGGCTTTCTTTGATAAAATTAACTCTTCCTGCGTTAAGCAACTTTCAAGGGACAACAGAACTCTGTTCTGTCACAACAATTTTTTTTTTTAGACTGATGAAAAAGTTTTTCATAGTAAAGGGATTTCAATGGTTATTTTTGAAGAATGCTGGTTTTTCCTTAGAATACATGGTGTTATGTCAGACTCATCAACCAGGCATGGGTATTGTTTTGAAACATTTTTCATGAAATAGCTGAAGAGCTGTTAACTATTTTCCATAGATTTAAATTTTAGGTGAAAAACCTTTAGAAAGGTTAGTTATGTCATTTCAACATCCCACCCCGATGTCTGGTAGTTATAAGCCACTAAAGTGGCTTTATCTGCAACATAGTTCAACAACAGTGGTGTTTGCTGGCCTGAAGCCCAGCTTTTGTGCCTTTTCTCTTTATTTGTCTTGAAAGCGAATTGATACGGACACAATGAGGTACACAAACATCACAGTACAGTTCAATGTGGAGATTTCAGTTTCACTTTCAAGTCATTTTCCAGTTAGTATTACCACCAATGGCTGTGCGGGGTAGGCACAGTGTGACCCTTTTACTGTGCAGTGGCACAGAGGTTGACATCTTTGCTGCTTTTACACATCTCTGGGCCTTTGCTGGAAGATGACACAGAGTCTTGAGTGTTGCTTCTCCCAGAGTATCTCCATGGGGAGTAAGGCATTCAACCCCATGACCAACACCTGATCCCGGTAGCAACCTCAGTATTTGGAACAAGCCCCAGCATCCAGCTAATGCTTGCCAAATCCTTCCTCCCTCCTCTGTAAGTCACAGGATGTGGGGAGCATGGGAAGGGGGAGAGATACTGTGGTGGCCTCGCCAAATGTCTCAGGGGTGTTGGTGGCTATGTGCATTGTAGAAGTGAGGAGGGGAGACCTCAGAGGGCCTTCCCAAGTGTCTCCTGTCACTGGGGAGAGGACTTGAGTACTTTCACACCCACTAAAGCTGTCACTTTGACAGCCTGGGATAACTGTTTCAGGTTCAGTGGGGTGAACATAATCGACTGGCTGGAGGACTCTACAGGCAGGGGACTGAATCACATCTGGTGGTTAATTTTATAAAAAACAAAAAACAATGAAATAATGAGATATATACTGGTTTGACAAATAATTTGCATTTAAGTGTGTGTGCTGGAGGACAGGAAATATTTCTCTGGCATTTTTAAAAGCCTGCCAACTATAAAAAGTTATCATGCTAGTAGCGAGAAAGACAGGAGAGATTACATGTCCACTTAAACAGAAGGCTCAATCGCTCTGCTAGTTTGTAAACTGTCTTTGGTAAGATAGTATTGAAATAAGAACAATATTGGTCAGAAGATCATTTTACCCTTTGTGTAAAGAACACAACTCACACTTGAGAAGGAAGTCATGAAGAGCACTTCACGTAGCCTTGAATTTGGTGTGGGACCATAGCAGGGAACACCACAGATTTGTTAGATGCCTCGCAACACGCACTAGTAATACTTTATTTGTTCCCCACTGTTTCCAGCAATTAATTTACAGTAAAAGAATTCAGCGTGTGCTGGCTGACTTGTCATACGCAATACATTAAAAATGAGCCTCAGTAAAGGGGAAGGATTTAAGGATTGTAAAAGATGAAAATACAAAAATTATTCAGTCATTAGATGAGGATTGTTAGGACACAATTGACAATGCTTCTGAGTCCTGCAAGAGTCCATATTGTGGTGTGATTTAAGAGGCAGTTTTTAATAGGAGAAGCATGAGAATATAATCCACTGTGTAGCATGTGCTTCACTGATAATGAGAAATAATTTGACTGCTTACCATAGACAAGTATATATTAAAAAATAAAATGAAAATTCCTGGTTAATGGTTTATGAGTTTCATAACCTGTGAAAGAATTAATAAATAATCAGATAACTGGAGCAGTGGAGATTGAAAACAGGAGAGTGCTTGTCATGCTCGAATGCCCTGAATAGATCTCTTGGCTGCCAGGCTGGAAAGGTAATGCTGGTTCCCAAAACAGTCTGCAGATTGTTCAGAACACAATTGTGCAGCCATCGTGGTCTGTGTGTTAAGAGAGGGCTAAGATTCATTTGAAAGAGGGCTTCCCATGTGGATTCAGCCTGTATGGCCTAGTGTGGAAGTGGAAATAATACCCAGCACCACAAGATTCACTATTCCTCCCATGCCTTGAATACCGATAGATCTCGGAATGTTCTCCACTCTCAAAGGTAATTATGGCCTTGGACCAGACGACTTGATTCAATTACATACCTTATAAAAATGGTAGCTCTCAGAAATTAATAAATACCTACATACATATATCAAATTCCTTCTTGATAGCCCTGCAAAACATGGGTTTCTTTTCATTTTGCCATGCTTTTGAGATATTAATGTCTGAAGTTGTATGAGTGATTTATTCAAGATTTATTATTATGAGAAAATGAAATAATCAGTTATGAGTTAGCCCGTCTTTCAGAATGAAATGCTGGGGTTAATGTTAGGATAGCAACTGAATCACATTAATTCATGTGTACTTCAGTGCTAAGTGCAATTTCTTCAAGAAAATTCAGTGGCTGCAAATCAATTCAAGACCCCTTCTAGACTACTACATTCAGTTCAGTTCCTACAAACAGAACTGGGAGGTTTGTGGCAGCAGTCACCCGACAAAAGTACTCTTTTGTTCAATTTTTAATAACCTTAATGGTGATACCATTTTTTCCACCATAGTGATGAAGGCTGATTATCTGCAACCCTCTGCAAGGAGATGGAAATGTAAACCTGTGTCATTTCAGTTGGAAACATGCTTTTAAGCCTACCTCTGAAGATAATCCAGATCACAAAGTTAATTGCAATCTCTGTGTACATTTCTAACGGATTCATAACAGCCTCCATATACAAAATCAAGGGTCGTACTTGTAGGTGTTTGCAGAGGGACCCGTCTCACTTTCCAACCTTGAACTGACAACCATGTTTTCATTAATGACACTGCTACTTTTCTACTTTTGCTCTCAGTCAAATCTCTTAGTAAGACCTGCTTTAAACCTTCCTTCACCAAAGCTTATTTTATCTTCAGTGAAGGACACCAGAAAATGTAGCCAAGAAAGTTGCAGTAGGCTGTTGTAGAAGCACAAGCCCCCTTAGCGAGCTCTGATTGAAGAAGACAGCTTTGAACAACACTGTTTAGTGCCTAGTAATGCCAATGCTGGGACCAATAGGAACTACAAAGAAGACATGGTCTTAATAATGAGGGAGGAAACCGTGTTTTGAGTGTGAGGAAATCTTGATGCTGGTAGTTATATATTTCCATTTACTCGAATTAACTTAATTTTATTAGAAAAGACAAGTGTGTAACCTCTAGACAAGCCGTAACTATAACAAGGGTAGCAACAAAGCAGTAATGTTTTTAAAAGTACAATTAATAAGTGTTTACCTTAAAGTCCATTTAAAGACACCAGAGACTGAGCTCTGAAGAATCCCATGGGTTAACTTGAGGAGAATGTCAACTCTTTTCTCACAAATGTTCCTTCCCAGTCCCTGCGCGGGTGTCCATGACAATCACTCTGTAAGTTTAATGTAATTTATAAATAAAACATAACTCTGTGGAAGGCAAAAATTTCTATTTATTTCTTCTGGGCTTAGCCCATCTTTCAGCAGAGACTTCAAAGCACAGACAATTTTGTCAATACCAAGAAAGTTCCTAGCAGGATGAAAGACAAGCCTACTTTTTAGGTAGCTGCTCCAGCATATCAGCAACGTCATATTCTGCAGAGATCGCCCCAGCCTCAGTCTTCTTCATCTTCCCTTTCTGTGCATTAACATTTATGGCGGCAGGGATCTAGTGCCATGTTTGTCATTATATATGGCAATACAGTTCAAACTAAGACTGCAAATGGTTTATGATACCTTTTTATAAGCATATACGATTTTAACTTAACTGTATGCTTATTGAGACCCAAGAGGCGAGCTAATCGCATGTGCTGTGCAGCGTGCAGACATCAGCACGAAGAAAGTTCTTTTCTCCAAACTGCAGGGTGCTTTTTCTACTCGTAATCACTGAGGGTAACCTAACCCCTTATTTATGTTCAATGTATCAGTAAAAATCATATACTAAGAAGTTTATATAAACTGATCTTGTTTTAAGGTTCAGAGCTTCTAAATGAAGTGTAAACTTTGCTCATTTAATCTCCAGGTCACAGAATACCTAGTTTTTCTCATCAGTATCATGTGCTTATAAAGGATAAATTAGCAAGCCAGACTTATTTTTTAAGGATTTCTCACTGGACCTATAGTTCAGCTCCAGTGCTAAACATGGCCCCATAACTCTCCTGATTTTCCCAGGCCAAATTCTTTTTTCTCTCCTCGTCAGCTCTTTGGTGCTCAGCTGTGCTCTATTAGTTCCTGCGGGTTGCAAATGGCATCCCAGCTGATTCCAGTTAGCCTTGCAGGACCTCACCTGCCTGGGCCTCCAGAGCACATGATTTAATGCTCACACAACAATGTGTGGGATTAGTGTGAAATTAAAGTCACATGCTTGTGTTGGTGGCCTGATTGCATGTTGCTGGTCTAGTATTACATGGTTCAAAACAAGTCTCCACGACCTGCAGACAGTGAGGAGTGGCTGTTGGGTTGCATTTCAAACATGGGGCACCTTCCATCATGATGCTACTCCTGTAGAGGTTTTCTCTATCGCAGCTGGGGATTAGCCTCCTGCTTCAGCCTTTTGTCATGAGTACAAGTCACTTGAGTGCTCGCTGAGATGACTGTTCATGTTACTTTCTGCTTTTTCATTAAGTGTGGCTTTTCTATCACCTGGCATCGAGATGTGTACACAGAGATAGTCTTCCGAAAGTCTTAATTGTAGAGACAGGCAGCTGCCATGTGAAACTGGGAGGTCTGGCCTCCAGACTCACAGACCAGACCCTCAGCAAAAACGTGGGGAGTAATTACCCTCCATGTATGCCCTGTGCCTGATCGAGCCTTTGTAAAACAAATAGTGTTCATAACTGTTAAAAAGGCTGTAAAGCAGTACAGTTGCTGTGCAGTTAAATCTGAAGAATACTGGTTGTGGCGCTACTGATAAAATGAAACCGTTAGCAATGAATAAGCTGTTATTCTTTCCTTGTGTTTCTCAGTGTTGTGAGGTAAGTCAGTGTGAAGCTCTCACCAGCAATTTCCAGGGTTTCTAATGCTTGGTGGTTTGGATCTGGTTACGTTTTTAATGCCTTTCAAAAAGAGCCATATTATTAGTACATTATTAGTGTACTGGCAGAAGTTTCCTTCCCTTTTAACTGGGATAGGCTAGCACAAGATGGATAGCACGGAGGGAGGAATCTCTCTTAGCTCTTGAAGAGCTGAGGAGGATAGCTTACTTTGGGTGCTCTTCAGGGGGAGAGAGGTTTCGCCCATTCCAGTGGACCTCAGCAGGTGGGACACAGAAATACAGAGGTCCAGCTCAGCTCCTGATAAGCACTGGAGAGCTGCCATGGCTACAGTCCTAACATGCTGTAGGAGTCTGCTGCTTACCCTATATGGGCCTTATACATGAGGTTTCCAAAAAGGTTGCTTAGATGTACAGTGAGAAAGCCTCATATAGAAGGAAAGTATACATTTATCTCACAACTGAATAATCCATGCAGGTGGGTCTCTTTCAGAGCAGTCTCTACAGCAAGCATGTGGTTGCCATTTATTGCTTATGCAAAGAACTGCCTGGACGGTGAGGGACTGCGGTGGGTTGCTAGCTGGCAGCTCCCTCGTTTGTTGTTCTCTTTCCTTCGCTGTGTGATTTTTGGGTCTTTTTTTTTAACTCCTCCTTCCATCTGGCATCTCCTAATTATTTTCTATTGCTAATCGCTTCTACAGGAAACAGACTGGACTGTTGAATTAAGAGCCCTATAAAAGGATAATTTTGTTATTTACAAGTTTCTTACCTCACTTAGACTTTATAACGTGACACTGTATAGCTGGTGATAATCACCTTGGGCTATGATTGTGTCTAATGTCATAAACCAGGCAGGGTCAGGTCTGGTCAGTAGCTGAACATGAGAGCCCTAAGGAGAAGCCAGGGCTGTGGGAAGTGGGCTTGGTGGCACCCTTGGCTGTGAACTAATATCCAGCATGTCTTGTGTTTTATACCTTCTGCAACTCTGTTGCCTGCATAAATCTGTGCTAAGAGCCTGACTACCAGGGATTTTCTCCACTTACCTCTACCATTATTCAGATCAGCTCCTTTTTCTCCTTACTTCTGGGAGTGGAGAGGGCAAGGAGTGTTATTTATGTGTGGGAGGAAAGCATTTTACATTGGTCACTGCTTACATGCTCACTAGTACAAATACATGTCATTTGGCTTCTGTACAAAGTTGGGAAGGATGTGGAGCTGTGGTGGACTGGTGTGTTGCCCCCTGTTCAGTTAGAGAATCCCCTGATAGGCAGGTACATCTGCTCCACTAATAACTGCCCATTCATAAGTGGTTACCAAATCCTTAAGACCCATGAAGAGTGAAATGCTTGTCTTAGAAGTGGTAGCAGAGAGAAGTAGAGGTGCCTAAATGAAGTATTAGGCTGTGAAAGAAAAAAAGAGCAACCATTTATCTATCCTGTGGTGAGTGCTGCAGAAGCTGATCTGTTCTTGCCCTTCTTTCTTTCCTTTTAATCTTCCACAAGAAAAAAAGATAAAACTTCTCATACTTAGTTTTAGTCTCTAGTCGAATGTTTTTCTTTTCTGAATTTGAACAAAGTAAGGAGAGCAGTTTTGTTACTAAGCTCAATAAACTGCTTGCTCTTATTACTTCAAACCTGTCACACTCGTCACCAGCAAAGACAGCAACTCTTGACAGTTTTGCAAAGTCTTCCTTTGATCATTAACTTTTAGAACATTGAACTTTTCCATATTTAACCTTTTTTTCTGCATGGCATCAGCAGTTAGAAACAGTGTTGCTTCTGGCATTTGCTGTTCCCACAGTCCTAATGTTTAGGCAAGGTAAGAATCCTCACGCTGAAAAATCTGATTTCTCAGTTGATAAGCTGTTGTTGCTCTAATTCTTGTCATCTTAGTATTGATATTCCTCACATCCATACAGCTTCCAAGGTAACTGCAGAATGATGTGTTTCTAATAGTGAAGTTCATATTGTAATGCACTTACACCGTATTGCTTTTTAGTGAGGATTATTACTGCATTTGGTTAGAGCTAAAGCAGTTTGAAATAGTCTGCCTAAGGAACATTAGAGCTAGGATCACGAAGTATAATGTCCTTTATTAAACCTTAGTTGTACGTGATTTAGTAATTTTTTAATGATTTTCAATATGTGAATTCAATTAGTAGCATTTTGAGGCAAGTAGCTTTTCCCCTTCCTGAGAGAAGAGTAGAGGAATACTGTGAAAATAGGAAAGGCTGTATTCCTAGTTCCGTTTTGCATGAAATAATGAAATATTTTAAAGGCTCTGTGCTTTATATCATGCATCAAATAGTTTATCGGTTGAGGATTTCTGATGATCTTGCTTTGCTGGAAATGTCTTGAAGCATTTACCCAAGTTAATGTGATAATGAATTACGCTTGCATTCAGGCAGTTCTGTGAATTGGCTGATGATTAGAGTAACGATGTGTTTAATACAAAGGCACAACAATTGTGGAAAGTATCGTGTATTGTTATATTTCACAGAATTTGAAGTGCTCAGTCTCTTGAGTGACGATTTCTCATTCACTCCAGCCTCCAAATCCTTGCTAGCGTTTGTGGCAGCGCTGCAGCCTGGTGCCTGCGAGCTGCCAATCGCCTGTCTCACACGCTGGTTTTCCTGAGGCAGGTACACTGCTCGGCAAGTTGATAGTGCTGAGAGCTTACCGGATACATTTTTTAATGGGTCTTATGGGTTAATTTTCTTGGGCTATTTTTATTGTTGAAAATTCAAAAAACCTCAGTGTTAGAAATCTTACAAGCAGTGTCATTTAAAGTGCTAGTTGATGGTGGCAGTACAAATAAAAAATTGGCCTGTAATATGAGATTAAAAACATGATGAAGTAAGAAAAAAGCAGCTGTGCTGGATAAACATTTTGTTCATTGTCAGTGTATTTAAGAAATGGAACTATACCCCAGACTTGGTCTTTTAGCTTCGCTATGCCCTATACTCAAATAAAAACTTCTGTCTAAAGATCATATGCCTCTGAAATCCCAAATTTCAGATCTCTAAGTTACTGATTGGGACCTAGGGCTAGTATCTTTCAACTGAAAATAGACATGAACTAAACATTATGTTTCAAGAAACCACAAACTTGCTGGGGGGGAAAAAAAAAAAATCCCCAAAGTCCCTCCTGTGTAACAGAAGTTGTATAGCCTGTCCACATGCCAATGCCTGCTTCTCCCCCAAAGGGTAAATAATCTGTATAGCCCAAATTTAGGGTGGGGAGTTACATTGCCAGCCCAAGTTTGAATCACTCAAAATCATTCCATTTTCAAATCAGGGTATTACTTATATTTGTTTCAAAAATGCTGGGTTGACCATTTGAGCCAATGGTTTCTGAGTGCCTGTCTCAAGTAAGAATTTTTAACAGTTAGAGCTTCCTCTAGGAAATGGGATGCTTCCTGCCCTTACGTGAAAATTTTCATGACAGAGGCATTTTAAAATGTTAATTAGGAAACTAAGAGGGAATAGATAGGAAAGATGAACCATATGCAGAAAAGGAGAAATGAGGAAGTTGGAATGCTGGTTAACAGGATGTCTGACAAGCCTTTTCTGAGAATGTGATCAGGGATTAGATGATTTTATGGGTGGCAATAAGCTGATAATTTGATAATAACTGATGATTTGACTTTGGGAGCAGAATACAGTTCCACTGCCAATTCCACTCTGGTGTCATTCATTGCAGGTTTCAATTCAGTCCTGATTTAAATAGAGATTTATGCAAGGATAGTGAAAGCCTACATGAGAGACTCGTTTGAAGGATGTCAGCCTACCTTATTTTCTGAGCCTGCCTAATGGCATTGTATAAAACTAATGTAGACCTTGACCCGCAGCGCTGGTACAAGTGTGCTCATGGACACACGTGCACCTAGAACGCTGGTCATCAGATTCGGCAAGGAGTGCTGATGGACACAGGGGGTTACCCTGTTTTGTAATGTTTCTGCAGTGAGGTGGTCCATAAGCAGGTCTTCACCATTATAAATTTTGCAAGAACGTTGTGTGTTCGTGTCATAACTCTAGTATTCCTTCTGGTTAAAAATAGTTTTCACATTGATTTATGGCATTGAATTAAGTGATAATTAAGGAAGGATTAGGAGACTTTGCACACTTAGTCTTATTTATGCTAAATAAGTATGATCATGGCCTGAAAGTATGTTGAAGAAAGAAACTGTGACAGCACATGTATCATAGCAACATAGCTTATTGAGGAAGAAGTGGATGGATTCAGAATAGGGGATGTGCCAAAGGAGCAGGTGGAGTCTGAAATACAAAGAGTGTTTAGAAATTAATGAGCTGCAGTTTTCAATTATAACATACATTGAATTACTCTAAATTGAATTACTGTGTAGAACAAAAAAGGCTAATATTAGATGCATTAGTCTGCCAGACAAGACTAATGTGAAATGAATATTATACATCAGGTAAGAAATTATTAATGAGACATAAAAAGAAATTTCCATACTGCTTGGCCATGTTATACCAGTAGCCAAAACTCCTATTGGGGGGGGGGGCTTGGAAAAAATGAGAAAACAAAGCCTGTGGGGGGGGGGGGGGGGAAGTATAAAAATAGAAAGACCTTGTGGATTAAGTGATTGTCATTATCCCTAGATGTATACATTCTCAGTTACAAAAAGATATAGAGGTTGTAAAAATTGCTTTTATCAATATGATTCTATGATATGGGATATCATAAAGGAAATGTAAATTATTTATTTCATAAAGTTTGGCCACCGTCAACATTTTCTTGCTGGAGACAGGTACAGTTCCTCATCAAAGGGTATGTTTACACTTTTTGATGTGTCTTCTCTTTTCTTAATTTTTATTTTTCCTTTTATTTGAGGAAATCCTTGGGATAGTGTGGGTCAGATGAGAAATAATCTATTACTAGTCCCTTGTGCTTTCAGAAGATTAGTCTAACAGCCTGTTTTCTCTTATGATACCTAAACGTAGTATATTAGTAACAAAGAGCATTTGCCAGAAGAGTAGCATTCATGCAGCTGCCAACTTGCATTTCATTTTGACTGTTGTCGCTGCTATAGAGCACACTGTCTTGTGTCATTTATAAATGACTTTGAAAGTCTTTTTGGAATACAGCCTGCCTCGACGTGTCGCAAGTCAAGAGGCTTTTGCTGGAGTGACCCCTTACTGCAATGACCGACGTTCGTGCCTCTGTCACAAGGACAAAGCTCCCTGTAGACCAGCAAGGAAGGACACCACCAGTCGGGGAGGAAAGCAAACATGATGCTGTTAGCTGAAATAGAAAATGCTGACTAAACGGGAGTGGGATGGGGAAGCGGCTGAAGAGCAGCCTGCATGTTGCTGGCCCATGTGAGGGTTGCTTCCTTAGGCAGAGCTCCTTGCTTGCTCCATCGACTCCTCTTCTCGTAGGCCTCAGCTGCAAGACAGAGCTCTCTATCCCCAGTTTAGCAATGCCTACTGGTGTAATGCTTGACTTAAGTCCTCCCAGTCTCTCTGCTCCTGCCTTTCCCCAGGAGAGGAGTACCTGGCACAGGCTATTGCTTTAATTCACTGTTTAGCTCATCACCTCCATGGCCTAGGCTCCTGGCTGGAGGAGAGGAGGAGAGGATGGACCAAAACCAAACCTATGTAGGACAGAAGGGTGGATGGAAAGCTCTGAAAGCAAGGCTGTAAAAGACAGGCTTCATCTGAAGGATTTACTGGAGACAAATTCTGCTGTTTCTTGATGCTTCTGTCCTTGCTCATCCAACTGTCTTGCACGCTCTCCCTGGGAACAGGGATGCTGCCAGCCTCCTGAGGCAAGGGCGTGGTATCTTCTGTGCTCTACCAGCTCCTGGTCCTCTTCTGCACATACCAAGTTTGGCTGGGGTTGGGCCCCTTTTAAGGCAGCTTGTTTTCCCAAGGAAAGAACAAGGTTGTGGCAACAAGCTGCTGCAAAGCAAGGAGGGAATGGCTGAGGCTGATACCTCAGCTTGAACTCTAATTCATGGGAAACTGCTTTCCTCACTGCAGTCAGTTAGGAGTGAAAAGAGCTCATTTCTTAGCTTTCTGGGTATCTTTTATCATAGTGTTTGATTGGCATATCCTGCCTCAGCATCACACAGCTTGGTAGCAGCTCTGCTTTTGTCGTGGAGTCACATCTTGCCCCTTGCGAGCAGGCTTGTAGTCTTTGTCTTTAAGGGAAGAGCTGGAGCAGTGCCTTATTTTAACAGAGGCAGACAGGGATGCAGGGACGTCCTGCATCAGTGTCTATAGAGAAGAGCCCTGTGTCTTCGGCCAGCTCGGAACCAAAGCAGGACAAGGCAGGAACCCCAGGAGGGGGGCAGGACTGTGCTGTCTCCCCCAGAACACAACCCTGTAAGGAAGCATGTAACTATACAGCGTAAATGAAGCCACAGCTATTGCTTGTAAAACCCAGCTTAGCACCATTATTGGTTGCAACATCCACATCCCTGCCTGTGCAGGTTCTCATGTGCCCACATTACCCTTGTGTTGGTATTTGTACCTATGGAATGTGAAGGAAATCCCCAGAATCACCTCCCCTCCTTCAGTGGACCAGTTGCTGACCTCGCTAAAAGCTAAGTTTCTTGATGTTAGCAAAGTCCTCCTGAACCAAAACATACACAGAATTTCTTACTGCAGGTATTGCGAGATTTTATTTTATTTTGCCATGTCTAGGTCCATGGTTATATAGCAAAATAACCCCCTCCCTGAGGAAAGAAATGTGGTGTTTGTCACTGAAAAGTACCTTGCTTTTGTGCCACTGTCCGGAACAGGAAATATGAATTGTTTTTCTCCTGTCAGTTATTGAAAGAGAGGAATACTCACAGTGGATGCTTTTTGCCAGGGCACAAAGGTTTCGACTTGTCATTTCCAAAGGCCCATATTGGTAACTGCCGGGAGCAAATCTACCCCATCGTGCCACTAGGAACAAAATAAGCCGTCTGACCTAGACCCGAATTGGCTGCAGTGACCGGTAGGTTATAGGACTAAAGCTACAGAAAAATTCTGTTGGCTTCCCCTAAGACTTCTCTGCTTTTTTGTAGGTATGCTCCCTTGTTATGAAAACAAAGGTACCTCAGGGTATTTCTCATAAGCATGTCAGTGCGAACGTAAAATCTTCCCAAATAATGCCAATACACTCCAACTCTACTGCATAATACAGTACCAAATGAACTCTCTTTTTATGCAGTAATTCCTAGCAGCAATATTGGGCAACATTTTTTCCTGTAATTTAAACTTTGGTTCAGATTATGCATTTATTTTAATTTAACAATCCTACTTTAAACCAAGCCAACACTTTGCCTGAATTTGTTTGATTAAGGTCTCAATTAAAACTTTTTTTTTAAAAACTTCTTTATAAATTATGGGTGTAAAAACTTTCATTATCTGCTGTGGAGAGCACATACACTTTTATCAGAAATAAAAATTTAAAAATATAACTAGCCTTTTCTTTAGATTTTGCAATAAGTGTTTCACTGGGTGGGGGTGGGAAGGTCTGATTTAATTAGAAGCCAGTCCATTTGGAAAATTTTGTTATAAAAAAATAGAACTTTTCTGCACAGTAAGTTTTCATCATTCAACCATGTCTTAAACCCCAGCTCCCATGTGGGTAACTGCAGACTCAAAGCAGGCTTGTGTGTTGCCTGAGGTGCCATGTATACTTTCAGCATTGTGAGAGCCTGATGCTGTCCACATGCCAGGTAAATGTGGCTGTGTTGGAATGGCAGCAGGAGAAGTTTTGCCCTGGTGGCTGGGACTTCGTGATGGTCCTTCCCATCCAGCTCCCAGAATGTCAACTTTTGGGTTGAACTTTCCTTTGAATAGCATTCCTACCCTCCGCTCACACCATCTCTCTGTGGGCAGAGGCTATGCCTGGCATCAGCACGTCTGCGAGTGAAGATAATGAAATGAAAACAGCTTACCATCACTTTTAAATAAAAAGTAAAATTTTGAGCTCCCCTGCCCCCCTTGGAACAGTTTTGTGAAAGATATGACTGGGAAAATTATATTTAGCCTGGAACAAGCCTCCACCGAGAACTGCATTGAGGAAATTGGGCTCAGTTTCACAATCTGACTGATTAGCTTTTGAAAATTGTGTACTGAGCCCATAAAATACGCTCATAAAGTGTTCAGACAAGGAAGGATTTTTCTGAGCATATTATATTTGGCTAAGCTAGCTATACAGTGAAAGAGAACACAAGAAAATACACAGTGGCTAACCGCATAGCAACCCAAATGTCTTGTTTCTGGAGGTACGTACAACAGGGCATCATCTTTGATTTAAAAAAATGCGTGCAATATAACTGCTGATATTATTATTATTAAAATACATTCCTTAGAGGGAAGGGATCATATTATATATGAAGTCTGAAACAATAAAGGTGTATTTAGTCATAACAACATGAAAATACCATATGAGAGGGAAAAGCCTGCAGTGCATTCCTGAGACTGACGAAAACATGATACTGTGTTTGAGAGAGGAGCCAGGTGGTCATGAAACTAAACACCACATTGTATTGGAAATGCACGTGGGCTTCAGGAGATCTGATCAAGTCTAATCTGGGCAATTTAGGGCTTGTGAGCTTAACCTGACACTTGAATTTTGTTTTGTTGGGGTTGTTTTTCTGAAGAAATTTTGGTTTATTACTCAACAAATGGGAAATGCATCAATTTTCTGTTTTAGAAAGATAATTTCTCTGATGTTGACTGGATTTTGTGACTGGGTTAGACTTACATAATGTGTCTTTCAGAGGGGGACTAATTGGAATTTACTGCAAGCCATGGATAACTTCAACATCAGTTCTACGGAGGCTTTATATTAAGACTTACTGATTGTAAGATTAGTACCAGAAAATACGTATACATTATCCAGCTAACACCAAGAGCACATAGTGCTCAAGAAAACAGCTGTTTCTCCCCACCCTGAAGGACTACTCCAGGCGGAAGTAAGGAAAGCAGAGTCCTGGTAGGACCTAGGCTGAGCCACTTTTGAGGTTGAGGTGTTAGAACAAATGAGAATGCTTGAAATAGCAGGTTACAGTCTTTGGGGTTTGTTTTTTTTGCTGTTTGGTTGGATTTTTTTATCCTTTAGTCCATATGTACAATGTAGAACCTCTAAACAGATATCTTGGTTTAGAGGTTGTTTTGCTGGGTTTGGTTTTTTAGTGCTCCTATATGTCACGTGCAGGACTGAGAGGCTGCTCTGGTTGCATGCTTTGCTGAGAGCTTCCTCGGCTATTACTTCCAGTCATTCCATTTTCAGTTCACCTCAATCCTGTGAAATCACATCCTTGAATTAAATTTGAAGGAGACGGCCCTGCAGTTTCCTTCCTCCTGGAGTCTGCACAGCATGTTGCTCCCTACACAGTGACTGCAATTAATAAAAAAATAAAATCAAGACTTTACTTAGAAAAGTGGAAGGAAGAAGACTTTTCTCCTTAGATTTCTACCTCTTTTTCATCCAGTATCTGCAGACAGTATCTAATAATTATCCCTGTTAAGGTAGACTTTAGACAGCAAGTTGCAAAGATCAACTGTTGGAGAGCGAAAGGGCTATGGAGCAGAGACTTAGCTGGGAGTGCAGGAGCCTCTGGTGGAGAGCAGGCGTTCAATCAAGAACCAGCCAAGGGTGTAAGAAGAGGAGCAGTACCTGCAGGCTGGGAATAGAGAGAGAATGGAACTCCTGGAGCAGGAGAGTACAGCTTTCTGTGGGAAATTGGGTTGAACCTCTAGTCCGTGATCTCATTTGTTTGCTCTCAGGGATGGTGACTCATCTCTGCAATGACAAGGGCTACCTGAGGACAGTGGCTTGCTCTCTCTCACTTTATTATCTCACATACTGGTAAGCTAAAGATCTGGACCTGCCCGATGACCAAACTGTGGTCAGGAAGGTGTGTACAACAGAGATTTCATCTTTCATTGTGGCTTTCAAAAGAAAGGAAGTGGCCTAAGAAGTCCACTAGATTGCAATGCCAAACTCCCAAAATTAAGTGATGGCAGAAGAATGAGCATATGCATGATAGAATTATGTCACCTGAAAACAGTTCTATGGATTTTAATTGCAACACTACGTTGTGGAAATAGATAACCAATATATATTCATATTTTTTCAGTTGCTAGCTTTCTCTCAGTCTAGGTTTCTGGTGTAGGTGAGCCCGGTATTCCCTTATTTGTAAACAGCAGAAAATGCTTTGCACCAAACAATGGGACGCTGATTTAGGTAAAACCAATAAGCAATCTGTGTGAGATTACTGTTAACACAAAGTAATGTTAGAATTAAAATTCATAGTCTTGTAACTACTTTCCAGATTATAACGTGTTTTCATAATTACAGCCAAGAGATAGGACCTTTCCCGGTTGGGTAGTTTGCATACCTTTTTATTGGCATTCTGAAGATTTAATTTTCCAGGATCCAGAGATTGTTTTCTACTAACATGACTCTAAAGTGCAATTGAAAATAAATCATTTCTTCAGAATTAGGAAAAAGGAAGCTGACAATTAAGGATATGTCAAAAAACAAATATGTGCTCTACCAACAATGGAAAGGAAAATTCAGAATCCTTTATCTTGCTTCTTAAGTGGAAGTATACAAAATAACAAGGCTTGATTCTGACAGTAAACATACTTTTGAAAATTGCTGGGTTATTTTTTTCCAGCAAATTCAACTTTCAAAGAGTTTGTTTCTCAATATGAATTTTGGTGATTTATTTTTTCCCTTCAAAAAATAAGAGGAATTCTGCGTTGCCAAGGAAGCATGTAATGAATCTGTGTTTCCAGAACTCCACCATTTGCTTCCTAAGCCTGTTGTCACTCAGGGCTGTTTGGAGAGGATGACTCCTCTGGGGCAGGTTTAGGTTTCCCTTGTTCCATGAGGACTTTTACCTTATGCAGTTCTTGGAATGAAACCATGGAGTGGCTTTAACTAGAAAGAAAGGAGAGAAAGAGCTCAAAAGCCTGTCTGTTTCCTCCCTACCTACTATTCTCACATTTCACGTAGATGAGGTGGTCAATTTTTGCCATCTCTTACTCCTCACCTTGTTTTCCTTGATCTCTGATTGCCATGGAGTGTTGTTATGCTTAGATGGAGTCGCAGAAAAATGCGAGAGGGGTATTTATTCACCCGCAGCAGAAATGAGCAGTTAAAAGCAAGACAGGCAGATTGAGGTAGTCGTTGGAAAAGTGTTTCTCGATAGGTGGATCAACCAGCCTCCTGTTTGTATTGAAACTGGGAACTGAGCCAGATACTCCTAAGGCCACTGCATGAGCCACTAATGCCCGACAGCACTTCATCCTGTATAAGCTACAGCCAGTGTTTCGATTATTAGCTATTAACTTGCATTGCAGATTAGTGGTCGGTGAAGCACATATGTTGATCCTTAATCTCTGTGACCTGACCCTATGCTGAAACCCGGCAGATTTTCAAAATCTGTAGAGAAGGTGCGGGTGGCCGTGCAAAGGAACAGAGTGGCTCGTGGTGAGCGTTACTCTCGGCTCTATTGACAGGGTTGAGCTAAATCCTAACACTGTGATCCAGCTGCAAAACACAACCGATTCCACCCAGAAGCCCGTGACAAACTATGCTTGTCTCTGGTTGCTACTGAGTCATGCGAGATAAAAATACCTTTGCTGCAGAAGGGAGAGCGGCTGTGGTGCCGCAGCCTGTGGCACGGGAAGGGAGGGCTGCGCTCTGGCTAACTGCACGGGCAGGCCGGCCACGGGAAAAGCTCCTTGCGCGCCCTCAGTGTCGGGGTGGTGGTCAGCCCTGCGGTTAACCGCTGCCATAGTAAGTCAGAGATCTGTTTTTGCAGGCTCTGACAAAGCCTGCTCACGAATACTTGGAGAGCACTAGGAGAAAAAGGGCAGGAGTCGAGTGGCCGCTGTGGTGTCCCCTCCTGGCTGTCAGCGGGCGGTTGAGGACCATCCTTGGGCCAGGCTGCCCCGGTGAGCCGCTCCGGGCAGCTGTGGCGTGGTTTGCCCTGGTCCTGGGAGCCTGTTGCACTTTGACTCTGCTGCGTCCCGTGGCGACGCCTTAACAATGCTGATGGTGTAACGATGCTGATGGGGGGACGATGC
>NW_010253249.1:0-285 GCF_000690775.1 Eurypyga helias | reverse complement strand
AAACGGCAGGTTTCGGTCTGATTTGAGACTGGCATTCACGTCCTGTTAATGTTCAGAAATCCCTGAGGAGAGGCAGCGATTTGGGGTTTAGGTCTTTGGTGGAAAGGGTGATGTGATGAATTTTTGGTGGCATTTGTGTTGGCATCACTACTGGAAGAGGCTGTTACACGATGTGAGTTTGACGAGCCTCCCTTTCTATGAAAGGCGTTGAAAAAGTAATGTTAAAGGCAGTGATGAGCGTCCGCGGTTGCATTAACTGCTCCCAGCTCTACCTCCTGGTGTCCA
>NW_010253248.1:130708-134741 GCF_000690775.1 Eurypyga helias | reverse complement strand
GAGCCTTACAGCAGTTCCGGAGGGTGGAGAGCAGCATGGTGCCTTGTATGAAGAAAAAGAGCTAAAGCAAAGGAGTGTTACCAGCTAATTACCTGACATCACCCCCCAAACCTAAGTCAAACTTAGTCCTGATTTTTATCTTCAGTTGTGAACAAAGCTGCGTGCAGCAGTTCTGTGCAGAACTGTTCCGTTACATAGAACAGGGTTAAAATGTCGTGTACGTGCCGCAGGGGGATACTAGCTGGTTCCTAGTCAGAGCTCAGTTTTCATTTTTCAGTGGAAAATGTGTGTGCTTACGTTTGGGTGAAAGACCTGGAAGCATTTCCAATAGATTCAGAGTACGTGTCTTTGGAATGCTCGCAGAAGTAGCCAGAAGAAACTCCCAATCTAATAGCAGAATTACCCTAGAATTTCTAATCCAGGACCTCAAGCATTAATTCATGATAACCCATGTTCTCACGATGTTTCCTTAGACTTGTGCAAGAAAACAGCTTTTATGAACATTCCTCTTTACAGAAACAACTTCCGATGAGCTGCTTCAAGAGCAGTGGAAATCCAGATGGATTGTTCAACATACCTACCACTTTGCCTCTGCCTTATGTAATTTCACTGTAATTGCCCTTGAGCAACCATTCTTTATGCTTACAGGAACTTTGTAAGTCTGAGGTGGGATGTTACTATTGTGGGGATCATCATTCCTTTATTCGTGCCCTTTTACCGGTCTTGTCTGGATACAGCAGCTGTCAGTTGTCTTAGACAATAAACTTCCAGGGATAAGGAACAGTCTTCTTGTTTTCATGCTACTTGGTATAAAGAGGGAACAACTTGTTTATGAGCAGCAGTGCCTAGGCTCTGTGATAATACAAATAATAATAATAATAAATATCAGCATAACTGATAAGCATCCCTTTTATTCATAAAACACCTATTTCACAGTTTTTCTGATCTGAAATACTTGATGCTTCAGGTTCAGTTCTGAAGGCATTTTCTCAAGAAGCTGATACCAGATAAACTCACCTGAGAAAAATCCTGAAATTTCTGAGAAAGTTGTCGTGGCATGGAGGAGGGTAATGATACGATGCTTGTCCCATTCCTTAATGAATCACAGATCAATCGTAACCCCTACAGAACCTGAAGAGTGCCAATTTGAAGCGCAGGAGGTAGGTGTGATCTTAATCACTGCTCTCATCTCAGAGAGTGGGCCTTGGAGTCCTGGCCCTGCTAGCTCCTTGCTTGGCCTACTTACTGCATCCTGCACCGTTGACAGGTAAACGTTATATTGCTCCTTGATGTCAAAAAATGTTTAAATCATCCCTGTACGTTTCAGTGCTGTGTTTGCTGTCGCCACCACTTACCAACTAAAATTTTCAATAGTTGTCATTGAGTCCCACAAAACAGATGCGAGAGGGTTGAACAATGCCTTTCAACTCCATCTTTTATAACTAGAAATGTCAGTACCAGAGAGCTGTGGCATCTTTGGACTGGGGTATTCTGAAGGTGAGGAATGTAAAACCCAAGGGGAAGACTGGATTTAACTATCCCTCCCATCTTCTCCACAACTGTACTAATTTTCAGGCAGTTGAAATGACATGAAGTACAGTAGGGAAGTGGAAAAATATTGATTGTAAGATAAATAATTTATTAGCAGTAACATGGAAGTGCCATTGAGAGCTAGAAAGCAGTGCCATTTGGGGATATTTCTTTGGCTTATTATTAGCTCTTTCAATTCCATCGCATTTTGTAGCTTTGGCTTCAGAAACAGTACAGCTTTGGAAAAAAGCCAATAAATTCTAAACGGCAAGGAGGCTCTAGCGGTTTTTGTGCTGTCTGAATAGCAGAAAGATGTGTATTCAGCTTCAAGCTCTGCCACCAACTTCCTGCATCACCTCAGGCAAGTCTTTCTTTTGACCTATCACCGCTTTGATTGCTTAGCTCAAGCTATTATGTAACTAATATTCAGAGGGAAGACAGAGAGTTCCCAGAGCTGACAAGATAAAGGTTTGTAAATTTTGAGCACAAGGCTAAGGAGGTATACATGAGACTGGAAATTGAAAATAAAGTGCACTTTCTGGAGAGGAAGAAGTTACGAGACAATCAGCAGAGCAAGGCTACACCCTGAAGGGGATATGCGTTTGCTTTTATTTTTCCCCTCCCTCCTACTTGGTTCATCTTTTTATGAGAACCATTTGTTTATTGCATGACTACACTGATCTGAGAAGCTTTCTGGCCAATTTTTGGACTTGGGTTGTACTGCTGTAATGAAAGCTAGCTCTGATTACTGATAAGACATTGAATATGGGGCAATGATTACCACTTCCACTTCGACATGTTCACCCTTGAGATACCCGATGATATGGTGATGCTTAATCTGACATGTTAGCTGATTGTCATTTGTCCTCATGTCTTCGCTTACATATCTACATCCAGGTTTTCTCCTACAAAAAACATGACTTCCTGTGTTTTTCTTTCCCTGAGAAAATAGACTCTACCACAACCACCTCATTTGCTTCTGCAGAAAAAACCACAGTTAAAATACAGCATTAATTACTTGTGTCATTAACCTTTTCCACATTCAGTTGTCAGGCTGCTCTTACACAAATGTTGACTTCATCCTATCTCTTCCTTCCTCTCTCATTATCCTCTCCCTTCCTGTCATGTGTGCCTACTTCATCCTGCCTTTTCCCCCCTCTTCTATTTCTCAAAGTCCTTAAGTTTCCTTTCACATAAATGTAGGTAGTCACAGACCTTCCCTGCCATGAAAACACCAGTTGGATTCCCTTCCTGTAACTATCACTTCATCTGTTTTATTTCTGTCATCTCTAACCTCTCCAAACATGCTGTCCAAAACGTTCTAATTATATCCTACATCTCCTTCAGTGTGGCTCATTCCTTCCTCCATCAGCTGGAGCTGCTCATGTTGCTATCTCTAGTTAGCATCTCAGACATGAAGGCCTGTGTTTCATCATTGTCTCTGACTGATGGACTGCTTTTGAAACTCTCATTCCTCTTCCTGAACCCAGTAGACACCTAAAAACCACCCTTCCTTTTAAAAAAAACCCCTCTTTTCCCGATTCTTCACTTCTGCTCCTTGAATCCTTAGTGCTGAGTCTTCCTTTTCTGCTGAGAGTGTGCTAGGCTTCCATCTGTGTATTTTTCCTCTTGATTCTCTAGACATGTCCCTGGCTGCCCTTATCAACAAATACGGCTTTGCATACGGTTCATAACTCATGTTTTGCTTTGTCTTCCCTCTTTGTATTCCCACTTGATGGTGTTGACGTCTTACTGCATGTAGCACAGCAGCTCCTAGGCCTAACAGTTCTCTTCTGACCGTGTGACCCACAGTCATGTCCTGACAATTATTCTTGCCGCTCACTGTGACCCCTGCAGCTTTGTTTATTCAAAGTGCTGCTGTGAAGGGGCCTCTCTCTGGTGTGTCATTTTTACTGTGTTCCCTCACTTCTTAATCCTCTGGCGTTACATTTCATCTTTTGCTGAACCAAGGACAATTTTCTTCTAAGTCCTAGAAGGTCTTTGCAGTGTAATCTTCCTTCATACTGGCTTATCCTATTGCCATGTCAGGAGGTTAACTCCTACCTTTCTTTTGTCACCCCCGGCAGACTCCTTTTGAGCCCTCTGAGAAGCAAAAGTTACTTCTTTCTGAGAGCACGGAAAGGCTTACAGAAAGAACTGTTCCACTTTTTGATGGAAAATTCTTTCCTTTGGTACCACATACTTCATGCTGTCCTTTATACAGACATGAAAATAAAGGATGAAATCACCCAGTGATTCCTTTTCCCTCAGTCCTTTGCTCCTTTAGCTTGGCAGGGGATCTCCTCTGCCCGCTGGAATCTCTTTTGAGTTCTCTTGCCAGCACTTCAGAGATGTGTCTGTGCAGCGCTGGCTGGAGCAGAGGCATGGAGGCAGCTGCCAGCCCTGCAGGAAACAGCTCTGGAGTTGGTGCTGGCAGGAGACGGGAGCAGCGAAACTGCAGGAGTAAGTGCAGAGCATGCCAGCCGGAGGTAAACACCCATTG
>NW_010253248.1:50763-130696 GCF_000690775.1 Eurypyga helias | reverse complement strand
TGAACTCTGCAGGGGAATGTGAGAGCTACCCATCAATAACGGCAAATCCGGGGATTCCCTGCGATTATTGTGAGCGCTGTCATGCTTTTTCTGGATTATGAGGGGCAGACTCCTGGGGGTTTTCTAGGAGCGTAACAAAGTAGAGGTAGATATCAGCTGGAATGATGCATCCAAACTCCTTCCAGCTTTGAGGAAATAAGTCTGAATCCAGTCTTCTTTATTTCAGTCTTTGTACTAATGTAAGCTGTTGCGATGTTTTCACATTATTCATCAGTGTTTCCACACGTAAACTGAATACCATGTATCATTGGTCTGGTTTGTTTGGAGAAAAATAATTTTTTGTATGATTTTAGCAAGGGAAATTTATAGAGCACAAGCAGTTCAGCTCCAGAGGACCTGGCAATGCCACCTTCATCAGTACTGAATGGTAAGCAAAAGAAGATACTATTCAACACAAGAATGACAG
The DNA here is from genome assembly GCF_000690775.1 of Eurypyga helias. Lineage (NCBI taxonomy): Eukaryota > Metazoa > Chordata > Aves > Eurypygiformes > Eurypygidae > Eurypyga > Eurypyga helias. Next base: position 130,230 of record NW_010253248.1, on the reverse strand, counting down.
AGTGAGATTTAAAGGGGGAGTAGCAGCTGTCACCCACACATTGTTTTGTGTAGTACATCTTTTTTTTTCCAAGCTATGCTGTCAGATATTTTCTTGACTTCTCTGCATATGGTTGTAGTAACTAGGAGAAGTTTCATGAAAAGAGGAATTGATTTAAAAGTAATAAACTTGTATAATCATGTGTTTCAAATCTAGATCTAATCCATGTTTGGATACCAGTTTATCTGTAGGAACATGTCAATAGCCTTTATTATTATTTTGTTTTCCTCAGCTTTAGACATTATTAGAAATAAAGCTTGCCTACTTATGGAATTCTAGCCATCTAAATCTGAGTGTGTTAGTCATAAATGAGAAAATGGAATTATAATAATTGTCCCTTACATTTACATGCCTAAAATATAATTTTTTTTCAAGATCAGTGCCCAAAACAGAAGGTTGCTGAAATCAGAAGATAATGCAGTAAACTAAGAGATTGGTATCAGGCTCAAGGTGGTGTATATTTGGCAGGAGAAGGGGCAGAATTCAGAAGGAGGAGGTGTGCTACACACCAAAACTCACTGCCTAGGGGAGGAGACTCGCAGAATTGCTGAGGCTGGAAGGCATCTCCAGAGAACATCTAGTCCAACCAGCCGCTCAAAGCAGGGTCAGCTAGGGCGGGTTGCTCTGAGCTGTGTCCAGTCAGGTTTTGAATAGCGCCAAGGATGGAGACTCCACATCCTCTCTGAGCAGCCTGTGTCAGTGTTCCCTCACAGAAAAAAGTTTTTTTCATCTGATTAAGTGGAGTTTGCTTTATTTCAGTTTTAGCTCATTGCCTCTTGTCCTGTCACTGGATGTCACTGGAAAGAGTTTGTCGCTATGTATTTATATTGCTAACAACCTGCCTGAGCCTTCTCTTTCCCAAACTAATCCATCCTGTTTCTCTCAATCTTTTCTCATGTCAAATGCTCTAGACCCTTAATCATCTTCGTGTCCCTTTGCTGGACTCATTTCAGTACATGTGTTACTCTTGTACTGGGGAGCAGAGGACTGGACTGAGCGCTCCAGATGTGTCTCAGCAGTGCTGAGCAGAGGGAAGGATCACCTCCCCTAACCTTCTGACAGTGCTTTTCCTAATGCAGCCCAGGATGCTGTTGGCAAAGGGTATGGCCCTACAATGCTGCTATGCTCTCCAAATTTTACACTGATCTGAGGAGTAGAGGGATTTTGGAGTAATTTATACATCCCTCAACAGCTGTCAAGTTATCACACTCTCATTAAATGCTCTGTGGTTCTGAGGCACTAATTACAACATGCTTTTCATGCACTCCCTGTAATAGAGCCTTGAAAAGCCAGTTTAGTATTTCTTTCATCAGCTCAGCACATGCTCTAGATGAACTTTTTGGACTGACTCAGATCTTTCAGAACCGTTTTGTCAGGGTCCAGTGTCAATCTCCTGGGCAGGGACCGGTCTGCTCAGCTGTAATGCAAGAAGAGTGAACAGTCCTGCCACAAGATGAGCAAGAGGTTGAGATGACTATAGATTTTTATGGAAGTATACTCAAGGCTTTCAGCCCACAAAGCCAACTGTATCCTGGGCTGTATCCAGAGAAGTGTGGCCAACAGGTCAAGGGAGGGGATTCTCCCCGTCTACTCTGCTCTTGTGAGACCCCACCTGGAGTACTGCGTTCAGATCAGGGGCCCCCAACATCAGAAGGATACAAGGCCAGGCAGGATGAGGCTTTGAGAAGCCTGGTCTAGTGGAAGGTTGCCCTGCCCAACGCAGGGGCTAGAGGATCTTTAAGGTCCCTCCCAATCCAAACCATTCTATGATGAGACGCAATTAAATTTGTGCAAAGAAATAAGAATGAACAAAGACTGGAAAAGGAAAACCAGAAAAAAAAAAAAATCTGAGACACATAGAGTGAAACTCAGTGTGGGAGCTGCTGAAGACAGAAAAGAGAATAAAACTAAACTCTTTAAAGGAAAAGAAAGTGTCGTAGTTGCAGCAGACTCTACTGAGAACTAATTAAAATGTTTCAATTAATCTTGGACATCTTTATTTAGTGTTTCTGAGCTTTAATTCTCTATCTACAATATTGTCACCTTGATATATATTGGAATTTTCCCATTGCCTTCAGTGTGGCCATGGTTCTTTCTGTATCTGAAAAACAGGGACAGTCATTTTTCCTAATATTGCCAAAATTTCATAAATTTTCTGGTTCATATGCAACAGTCCAATGGTAGTGGTAAACCCACAGGACATCCTATAAATAATTACACTCAAAGACAGTTATCCTAAAAGCTACATGCGTTTGTTTGGTAAAGGCTGCAGTTTCGCTGTTGCAAGCTAACGAATTGTGTGTTATTTGTGGAATGTATTTCCTGTATCTTATCTTATCTTGATCATAGAAGGCACTAAAAATACTTTGTAGAATACAAAGTAAATCTGGATTATTTCAGTGCCAGTCTAAAGGGAAGGGACATCATTCATGAGGGGCACATTTAATGAGCCAACTGTCCGCTTTCAATAGCCTGCAATTCATTCCAGCACTTGGTTATTTGGCTCCCTTTTCATTAGCAACACAGTTTGAGTTTCACTGTTGAACTAAATACACAGCTGTCATTACAAAGGACACCGTGATTCAGAAAAATATAACTGCTTAACGCCTTTGTGTTGCACAGATTACACAAACTTTTAAAGGAAAATGCATTTAGATTCTGTTACTAGTCTGAAAATTCATGCAGTGAGAAATCGTAGAATCTCTTAGGTTGGAAAAGACCTTTAACATTTTCAAGTCCAACCATTAACCTAACACTGACAAGTCCACCACAAAACCATGTCCCTAAGCACGACATCTACACATCTTTTAAATATCTCCAGGGATGGTGACTCAACCACCTTCCTGGGCAGCCTGTTCCAATGCCTGACAAGCCTTTCAATAAAGAAATATTTCCTAATATCCAATCTAAACCTCCCCTGGTGCAACTTGAAGCCATTTCAACCCTGTTCTATTGCTTGTTACTTGGGAGAGGAGACCAACACCCACCTCTCTGCAACCTCCTTTCAGGTAGTTGTAGAGAGTGATAAGGCCTCCCCTGAGCCTCCTCTTCTCCAGGCTAAACAACCCCAGCTCCCACACCTGCTCCTAGCAGGACATGTGCTCCAGACCTGTCCCCAGCTTTGTTGCCCTTCTCTGGACATGCTCCATGCTATGGGAAATGTTGTCAAGGGCTTTAGTAAAGCCCAGGTAGGCAACAATCACAGCCTCATCCACTAAGAGGGTCACCTTGTCATAGAAGAAGATCAGGTTAGTCAAGCAGGACCCTGCCTTTCACAAACCCCTGCTGACTGGGCCTGATGGCCTCTTCGTCCTGTATGTGCTGCGTGATGGCACTCAGGATGATCTGCTCCATAATGTTCCCCAGCACCGAAGTCAGGTTCACAGGCCTGTAGCTCACTGGCTCCTCGTTCTGGCCCTTCTTGTAGATGGGTATCATATATCACTCGTCATGTGTAAATTGAGAAATATAGTTGTAAATACATGTAGTTAGAATTGGCATATCTCAGCTTAATGGCTCCAGTGACTATGGTGATAAAAATCTGAAACACTTGAAACATGGAAGCTATATACATATATATATAATATGTATGTTTAGTAATAATATGCCTATAAATAATAAATAATAATAATAATAACCAGATTAGTATTAGAGCGCTTAATCCAAACTCACCCACCAATGTTACTGAATATTCTTTTTTTCATAGATTTAGTGCTGTTTGGGTGATTTTAAATAGTAGCATTCATGCATAGGTATCATGGCACATTATGAAAGACAGTGGGGATGAAACAAATTCTTGAAGTTCTTGTGGAAGATCAGCAGCAAAGTCAGGACAGGATTCTGTGCCATCTTATCCTTGCCACTTCTGTTCCTATTGTAGCTGGTGATAACTTCCACAGATTTCTGTGGAAACAGAAAAGGAAAATCCTTTTGTGAAAATGTGCTGTCTCTGTCAAGGTGTATGGAATTGTCTGCCAAAACCACAAAGCCCATTAATGTCTTAGGAGATGTTTTTTGCAGTGACAGAGTTCAACCTTTTCTGGGCTGACTGGCCTTATGTTCCAGCTGAGATGCATAGATGACTGTGATGGAAGCTCTAAAGATATGTACAACACAGACATGTACTTTGTGCCACTATTTTCAAAATTTATTGGTAGCATCTTAAATCACAAAATGTTTTATTCTACCAATGCCGAAATGCAAATGTGGTAGAGGCTGCTTCACTTTGAGAGCTATTTGCCGTTTTGTGTAATCACTCTTGAGAATCGGTCCTCTCTCCAGAGAAGGAGCAGGGAAAATGACACATTTTATGCATTAGGGAAGTGTTACTTCCCTTCAGAAGTGTCTAGAAATATGATCTGCAATCGTTTCATCTATGGCTGTGAACTGAGTATCAGAACAGAGCAAGGCTCAAACTTTGTCACTCCTTAGATAAAATACCCAATACCCACGAGAATATAAATTTATAAAACACACACACACTCTCAAGCATATGTTTATATATATGTAAACATATGTATGTATGCATATACATATGCATGAACACACATACACTCTTGAAGTGTTTAGGATGTTTCACTTCCCCCTTAGTCTGAGCAGTGCGACAGTCTGCACATTTGGACTGTCATCCTGTGAAGTGCTTAATCATGTGCTACCCAGTACACACGCACGTGTTACCCAGACAGTCAGTGAGATGACTTAGCTGTTTAAATTTACCCACATGCTCGACTGCTTCACGGTGTCACGAGCACCACATCCACGGCCCTGCCAGATAAAGCCCTGAGCATGTGTCCCAGCAAATGGAGAAGGCAATAAGTTCCTGCAACTGGTACCCTGCTTTTTGATAAGACTTTTCTAAGTATTAAGGTTGGATTTTCAGTGTATAGAAGCTGGGATTTATGCCTTAGTGTTATCTACCGTCACACACCTCTGCCCACAAAACAGCAGTTACCATTGAGACAAACTTTGTAATTACATGCTAACATGTAGTAAAGGCATCTATGTTAAAGGATATTTGAAAATGGATTCTAATGTGTAATGCTTCCAAAGACGTTGAAAATAAACCCCTAAAAAAGGGGTGACAGGAGATTACTAAGTTTGAAACCAATTTTGTCTGAGCATCTGCATTCTGATGCTTTTGACTAAATTATAAACACATTGTCTATCTGTTCCCATTGCAGAGTATCTTGAAAATATTTAATAGGTGGTGCTAATTGCCCATATTCTTAGTCTCTGGGGACTCCTTTTGCCAGTATCTGTCATCTTCTGGAAGTGTCAAGCGCTGACGGATTCAAAATTTATTCCGACTCTTTTATGAGTTGCAGTCCAAATAGAGATAATAAGTCACACTTTCTCTTCACCAGCCGGTAGTAATGTAGCCTCTTATTTATCCATGATTGCAGGCAATTAGAAAGCATATATCCATTAGGCTGCGTATTTTGGAACACAATAGCTATATGCAGATTGGTTTTAGACATTGCTTTCCTTACAGACATTGTCCTTCTGTTTCATGCCTTTTTATTATATTTGATGCATCAGAAAAGATTTATGCAGGTCATGGGGAGGCCATAAAGGAGGAGGTTGCATGGGTCAAAGAAGGAGATGACAGGAGCATGGGCTGGTATTTTAACAGTAGGAATAGAACGAAAAGGTTGGATTTTGATTTAAAGAGAAAGCCGTGTCAGGGCCTATTGACATTTAGGTGCCTGGCAAGAAGTGTGGTTAGAAGATTACACTGAAAGCCACAGATAGCGGTTGCATTCTTTATGCTGTGGGAGGGAAAACAGAAGATTGGCTTTGATGAGTGTTAAGATGTGAAGGCAGATGGAGGCCATTTAATTTATTGCCGTAAAGCAATAACTTCTTATCGGTTCTGTAACTTTCATTGCCACTGGACCAGGTGCCACTGTGAAGATGAAGCTGTCTTGGAAAGTTCCATACAACTGGGATTATATTGGATAATACAAAAGAAGGCTAAGAGTTAACATTTTTTCCCACACTCAAACTGATGGCAATCATTTAACTTTAGCAAAGTAATGGTCAGCTGAGGATGGCTAAAAGAAGAATGCTGGTCCAGGCAGGATTTGCATTAGTACACAGATGAAAGGCTGCATAACCCCTTAGCAGCCACGGAGAAATCCTCATTCCTAGTTTCACAGCTCTAATGGTTTTCTGTAGTGAAAGGTCAGCAACTATTACTGAAAGGTTTTCATGCTATAGTCCATCGTTTTGCACAGAATCATTTTTTTCTTTGTGTTTGGACTAAAAATTTCAACAGCAAGTTGTTGTGACAGTAATGTATTTGCAGAAAGTTTGAGTGTGTAAAACCTGCTCTTAGGAAGATGAGGAAAGTTACCTGGACTATTTAATAATCCTGCAGTGTTTGGCTTTATTCATAGTGTCTCTGTGGAGTGTCAACTGTCCTGCTGTCTACATGAAGGGCAAATGAAAAACCCTTGATGCCAGTTCAAGGAAGGAAAAGTATTAACAGTTAACATTACAAACCCTCATGAATGACTAAGAGAGAGATCAATGCTTTGGGCTGCATCTGGAGTTAATGGGTTGAAGAAGTACCATAGAAAGTCTTTTCCCCCACTTAGCTTATACCAGAACCGTAACTTATTCCTGGAAGTGAAATGTATTTATTATTTTTTTTTCTTTCTAACAGTTTTCTAAGTGTCTGCTCTAAGTTTAGGATAATTCTGAAAGTAGAACAAACGTTATTGACTTGTTTGGTTCAATTCCTCCAGTTGACATTTCCATGCTGATAAGATGCAGAAATCATTCTTCCCTGAAGATCTCAGCAATAGAGAAAAGCATATTACTTAGCCTTTAGATGCAGTTGACCTTCTGATGAGATGAGTAATGAGAGAATTAATGTTCTTTAATCCTCCCTGTGATCATCTAAGGAAATTTGGCATAGCACCTTTTTTTTTTTCTTTATGCTTACTCTGTCTATGAATTACTGAACTGACCTCTGAGTGTTGTTTTCAGTGTTTTAGTTGTGACATCTGATTATGCATAACGGAATCTGAACTAAAGTATTGATGTCTTTATCAATAACAATAACACTTTATTGATGGAAAAGCACTAGACAATTCCAAATATCAAACCTTGAAAGGACTGCAGCCATAACCTTGGCAAATAGAGGTCAAATTCATCAGGCAGACCTAGGTCCTATATGTGTCTTCATGTAATGTCGCTGTCATTAGTATTAGCTGGCTGCCTCTTAATCTGTAAGTGTCTGTAATCTTGCCACCAACCATGTACAGAACCATGTGTGAATTGACACTGCTCCATGATTAATGAGCTGCTCATTAATCATTCAAGAGATATGTTAATTGACAGCTCCAGAAATGAGATCCTCAGTGCATCTGGAGGAGTCTCCACCATGTCAGCATAGCCCCGGATTTTGGCTGTGCTCGAGATGTGCTTCAGCTTGATGTAGCTTTTGCCGCAGCACAGGACCCAGGGGTGTAAATGCCTGTGTGCATGCAGAAGAGTGTACTGCACGGAGCAACACCTTGCATCCAAAAAACTACGTTTCAAATCCTTACTTGAGCCTGTTTAAAGTAGGGACTTGAACTTGTGTTTTCCATATAAGCCAGGAGCGTCCTGGCTGCCAAGCTACTCTGTCCCTGAGGAAGGCAGTGTCCTTAGATACAGAAAGACGCACAGTTTGGTGTCCCAGGTGGAAATGAGTGCCTGTCCCTGAAGAGGTCAGCTTCTTTGCTTGAGCCCAAACCTTTTTCCGGCACAATCAAGTCTAACATGGCTTCTGAGGATCTCATAGGGCGAGTCTGGCTTCTTCTCACCTGGCGCAGGGCAGAAGCAAGGAGAGGCCAGGGAATGTGCTATGTCAAGGTGGAGTTATGCTCCAGTGTGACCTGGCACTAGTGTCAGAGGGCTTAGACATCTGATAATCAGCTTCCAGGCATGACCAGGAACATCCCGGAGCTAGGCACTAAGAAATGTAGTAGTAGCCTCCCAGGCTGTGGAGTGCCAGGGATCCTGCCAGGACTCAGGTTCAGTCTGTCTTTGACTCCAGTCAAAGCTCCATGGAGCTTCAAGGGCTCTGCTGGGCTGCATGCAGGCTTTCTGCCTGGGAAGCTCAGTCTTTGGAAGCGCTATCAGCCAGCACCATCTTTTCCTTTTACTGCTGACAATTAATAATAATCTTAATAATATTAAAAAACTGTTATTAAAAAATAGTTGTGTCTTGTACCATTAGAAATACATTAAGAAAAAGCCAAATAGGTACTATACTAATGGTGTTCATTTAATCTTTGTGTTGCTCTTGGATGAATGAGTGGCTGGTCCCTTAGCATGGCTGCTTTTGGGGTGGCAGGTCCAGATACCTCTTTGTGCCATGGCCAGTTTGCTGTGCTTGGTCCCTGTCTGTGGCCTCCTCTGGCACGTTTCCCAGTCCTTCCTCTTTTCCAATCTCCTCAACACCTTTGTCCGTCTCTCGTATTTGTCTGCTGAGAACAACTCTTGCATAAGCTTTGGGGCAATCTCCTGAGAAACAGTCACTGGTGACTATAGTTTCTCATTCCAGAGATAAGCCCAGTCATTTTTAGGAAGTGGTGGCAGCTCCTAGAATACTGATAGGCCTTTTTTTTAAACCAAATTTGTCTTTTTCTCATCCTGCAGCTCTTCAGTGACTCTGACATTGTTTTCTAACTGTGCAGGTGTTTTGTTTTTGTTTAGCAGAGTGTCAGGAGCTGTTGACACATGATTCATTGATATAATTTTGAGATTATATTACCTTTGCAAGGAATTATAAGGAACCATGAACACTAATACGTGTGGAGAGTGAATGGAAATGCAGAAGGACCAGAAGGAACATCATGACATGTTGGGGACACCTGTATCAGCAGGTCTTCAGGATCTCAATGCATCTACATACAGCTACCCAGGATACCCAGATCAGAAGTCAAGAGACACTGAGTAAGTCCTAATGACTGATGGAGGAGCAGGAATTATATTCCCTTCCTAAGGAGTACAGGAAGGCACATCCAAAACCAGCATGTCATCACCAACCTAAAAGCCCAGAAGACATGATGAGGACGCAGTAGCTGGCATCCCTCAACTTCTGTGTCACGCAAGACCGACAGACCAACCACTTGGGTGCTGGTTTACTGTTTTAACATTTTTTATTCTGGATTGGGAGTTAATATGGACTTACTATCATACATGTAGTCACATACATAATTTTAAATTGCTTAAATTCATGTCCTCCAAAATATAAGACCATTGTCAGACACTGCTGTCAGATACAGCATGTCTGGCAAAAGCAGATTTGGCAGGAAAAATTTCTCGCTTAACTGCGGCTGTAGCTATCTTGGGGAAATGTAGTAAAAATGCCTCATTTTTGCCAATCAGTGTAAAAAATCTAAAAATCTAAATTAGTTAGATATCATGGCATTAACATCATGCCTTCCTTTTGATCATTTTATGGTAACAGGTCTTCCCCAGTACTCTCTCTGGATATTTTCATGGAGTATTTAATTGTATATTTATTGTAATTTTCCTTCAGGACTGATGACTCTTTTAGGTAATGTGTAAATTCTTAAACTTATTATTAATACTAATATGTCTTATCCATTGTGTATTTTCCTGTAGGTGTACTTTCACCTTACCAGTACACACAGCTAGAAAAGGAACAATGATGGTTCTTACAAGAAATCTTTGTGATTCTCCTCATCTATTGAAGCAGACAGAATGGTAAAGCCTCAGATTACTACGAAATACCCTTGCATTCTGTATTATTCACTTCTCCCATTCCAAAATACAGAATGAAAATTTTATGTTGCTTTTGTTTAGCAGTTTAAACTGGTTTTACATTTTTCCTCAGATGAAAATGTCCTTCATGCAGGCCTTATCATAAAAATACATTGTATTTTCTGGTGAAAAACCTTGGGTACCAAACTCCAACCCAATCTCTTCCCAAGATGTTTAATACTTGTGCAACAAGATTTGCAGCTTCTTAGGGCATTTGATGGATTCTTGGAGATGCAAATGACTTAGAGAAAATATGTGATCAATATATTTGATAAATATATTTGATAAATCTGATAAAATATGAGCCCTATTTCTTCATACTATAACTTGTAGGCAGTGGTGACGCCAAATACTGTGGCCTGACTTTTTCACAGCCGGTAATCAAAAGGCTCATGCTGACTGCATGCTTCTTGAGCAAAAAGTAACCAGAGTGATCAGTGATTGCTTGCTTACTCCCTCTCTTTCAATACGGTCATAATAGAAGTGAAGTGCTTAGATGCTTCCTGTGTGTTTCAGCACAGTACCCAAGCCTGGCAAATGCAGCTTTTCTACGAACATTATAACTCTCCATCATGTGTACCTGAAATAATGCTCAAGTCAGTGATTCATTAATGTGCAGATGTCCCGCTTGCAGTCAGGCATGAAAAAATGGAGCTCCCATGACCACTGAAGAGAGTGCATAATTGTTCATGCATGTGAAGACCCCTGGACTGTAAAAATCTCTAGTAGAACTGAGAGAAAACTGACCGCCCACATCTTACCTGTCCTGCAGAAGAAGGCAGCATCTTGCTGGTGATGTGTGCTGCCGCAGCTGATAGAGCAAACGGCTATATTAAACACCAGCTGTGAAGTATTGTACTGCTAAAAGCTTGCCATGTTTCCCATATCTTGTTAGCTCTATGGCTGCACTTTGGTCCCTTAGTACAATGGGTTGTGAGGGGAAAAAAAAAAAAGCAAGCTTTGAATATCACATAAAAGCTCCCTCGCTAAGAATCCAGGCCTTAAAAGGCACAATCCCAGCCCCAGAACTAGCAGTAAATCTCACATTGTTCTTGGAAAAAACCCAGCTTTTCTTCTGCTAAAAATTTCCGGTCTGTTAGGACTTTGATGTCTCAGATGATTGACCCTGAGCTGGACCTGGTAATGGGCAGGGAGCTGCACTCTGTTCAAGTCTTCATGAGGTTATGATGTCAGCTCTGGGAGAAATGGAGAGAGTCTTTCCCAAGTGATGTGGGAATTGGGATCCAGAAGCTGGCAAAGAATTCACCTGTGCATCCAGGTGAATCCAGGGGTCCTGCACCTGTGCCCCAGGCTCCATGTCCCAGTTCTCACACAGCCTCACTGAGTAACCTCTGCTGAGAAAAACTGGTGAGAAATTCTGCAGAATGGTCAGAAAGATGAACTTACAGGCAGAAGTGGGATTGTTGAGACGTTTGTTAGCAGTCGAAGACCTTGAGAGCGGTTTAGCCTGGAGGAGAACTGAAGAGAAGGAGACAGCAACAATTTTCCATCATGGGCAGGAAGGGAGGTAGTGAGGAGTCATACCAAAAGTCCCTTTGTATTAGAACAGTGCGTTTAGCATGGCAGACTCCTGGCCTTGGAAGATCCCTCTCTGCTTTCACAATTTCACTGTATCTCTTTCTGCTAAGAGCATATTTATCCTGAATACTAATAAACCATAGTAAGATCCTTTTCCTTGGTTGCACAGCAAAAAAAAAATAAAAAACACCAGAGGAAGGTGCTTCCAAGAGACCTTGACCTGTTCTGTCTCAGGCTACACAGTGGTAGTCACAGAGGGTCTCTAAAGGGTAAAGAAAATGTAAGTAATTAAACAACTTGCAAAGTCCTAACAGAGGGAAATTCATATTCATAGAGAATATGGATCATGTCTTAACTCAAGATGTACTGTACATTAAGGCTGACAGAATTTCACTGTATATGCTGCAGATGTTTCCCTGAGGTTTTTCACACTTTGTTATTACACCTTTTTCTTAATCTTACTTTCTTACTGACCCCAAAATTCATTCCGATGCTAATTTTGTTACTTCTTGTAAATCTTAATATCTTACATCTGAAGGGTCTCCTGTAGAAGGGTTGCATAGCTGTCTTAAATTTGGTTCTTCTTGGTGGTTGTTAGAATTAAACAGTAACTGAGAGGACAAATTTTAAATGCTCATGTCCTAATATTCCTCCTCATCCAACAGCTTCTTATCAACATGAAGATGTTTTTGTGTGTATATCCACAAAAGTACAGTTCAGACTAATAATGAGTGAATTTATTATGACCTTCCTAAACTCAGATTCTGGATTAGTTGATACAATTTAGTGTCAGGAAGGGGCTTGTCTTTTTACACTAAATTCAATAAGAGAAACTTCTTTTTAAGCCAAAAAAATGCATTGGAGGTGTAGAGGTTGCCAAGTACGGAATGTGATAAATCCTTATGCTTACTAAGATTCAAAGCAAAAGTTCATTTTGATTCTGCCATGAGAATCATGGTTTATCTGACTAAAGTGAAATGATAAGCTGGCACGTTTATGTTGCATTGTGTTACCTTGAGATGCATTTGTTTTACTGTGAACTAATCAATATTAGTTTATTAACACAGTAACTAAAACTAGCTTACTAGTTATCCTCTCATTTATGAGAACATGTTTTCATATTCTTAGAATCCAGTGGAAGGTGCTGCGGGTAAGAGAATGAATATACTTTACTAGTAACTAACAGTCCTAGAAAACAAGGTGCAATATTACTGGGCAGGACAGGTGTGCAGATTTACCAGAGCAGGAAAATGGGCTGTAGCATCCCTCCCAGCATCACCCAGGGGATCTGAGTCTCTCAGTCTCATGATGTGATTCACAGACTCTCATTTCACACTGCTTCTACTCCGAACTTGAATTCATAGATATTTAAATGCAGTTACTTGTAGTTTGTAAAATGTTTAGACTTCTTTAGATGAACTTTGTGATGGACAAAGTGTTTTCTAAAGGTGGTTAAAGTATCAGGTGCATTTGGATGTATTACACTGTTGTAAAAAAAAAAAATCTTCACATCAGCTCCAGTCATTAAATTATCTTGCTTTGTATGAAGAGATGTCATGCCTCCTAGAAAAAGAAAGGATACTGGCATGACAGTCAGAAAACCTAGATCATATTCTTCATCACTGACTTTTTTTTTTCCATGCCCTTGGCAAGTCTTTGTGCCTCAGTTTCTTCTTCCATTTCTTACTGAAAGAATTTATAATCTCTTTGGGACAGTAACTGTCATTCACTACAGGATGGCAGTGTGCATTACAGGACAGGCCTGACACTGGGAGTATTAGACTATCTAGTTCCATGAGAAAAAGATGCAATTTGAACTTTACCATGGTCGCTGCTATTGAGTATACACACAATCTGCAGGCATACAGGGTAATTTTCTTTACGTTTAGCCCTGAGTGAAGACATGCAGACAGACAGTTATGATAGCATACTTAGCTGCAAGCTCATCCTAAGCTCACCTGCCAAAAGTTGTTCAACTATTTTTACTTGGAATAGTGTTGCTCTGTATATGTGTGTATATAGATATCATAATGGATATATACGTATGTAAGAATATATATATATTTAAAGAGAGACAATATTTATAAAATGGTACTCTCATAAACAGCTGTTTGGTTGTTCTTTTCTTCCTTGGTATGGAAATGTTATGTACTAAGAAAATGTCAATTTATGCACCTGTATCTCATTTTGTCTTAAAAGAAGGAATGACCAAAACCCATTAAATATAACATATTCTGCATATTTAGCAGAAATGTGTCCCTCTTTGATTCAGAAACCAGGACTTGTAGAGTTCAGATATCCTACCATCTGTGCTTATATAAAACATTTCAGAGGTCTAGTGCCCTGCCTTTCTTTTCTCTGTGCCTTATTGTGCCCAAACGGGGTATCATGTCCAATTGCAGTCTTACTTCAGAGCGGTCCGCATCACAGTAGCAGATGTCAATAGTTAATACTGTCTATAGCTTTAATTGATGACAATGCTCAGCGTTGAAGTACATTTCAGGGCACTGAAGATGGACCAAGGATTCATATTCTTCAGGGCACTGATTAATTTTAAACTTATTTCTTTCCTTTTGTCTATATTTAGTATAAGAACAAATCATTTTCATATAATTTTCTGTTCTGGTTACAATCTTAAGGGTGTCAAGGGAATGGATAAATGGATAAATGTTCTTCTATTTTCTCTTTATTATTATAATTTTTCTCACAAGATTGAGAAAAAAGGGAGACTATAATGAGAATAAAAATGCACAGTATTGAAGCATTAAAATTTGGTGATAGTTCATTTCTGTGACAGACTACAGCAAGTACAGAATGCAGTGTAAGATATATTCATTCTCCTGACAGAACCTGTAGGAGTAGGAAATGGTATAAAAGTAATTTGCTCTTATGACAATTGTCCTGAGGCAGCAGTCTCATGTCCTCTCAGAAATGTCCCTTGTGCCAACATAGCTGCGGCTGTTTTATTTAGAGGTGCTCATCAGTTCAGATTTATTTCTAATGTATGGAAACAATACTGGGTTTTGTGCATAAGTCATTAATTCTACTTTAAGAAAGTGAGTAACAGGTTTTCTGTCAGACTATTTAAAGGGAAAAGATGTCTTCACTCTGAATTTCTAGATGTTGACATTGACATAGGAGGTTTTTATGATGTGATGGGGCAAAAGTAAAAACAATCAGGTTTTGGCTTTTCCCTGCATGGGTTTAGTTCTGAAGTACTGTATTATTTACATCAGTGAGAATACTAATGGTTCAATTTAGAACTCTGCTCCTTGATTTAATCCCACTGCAGCTACCAAGATGTGGAATAATAAAGGACTTGTTTTCTTAGCAATGTTGGCATGAGATTTGTGGGCTTGAAATATGTCACTTGAAATTACATGTCCACACAAAATTTAGCAATAGTAAACAATCAAATAAAAAACCCATTAGAACACAGGGCATTATCTGTTTTCCTAAATTGTTACAATTGAGTTTAATATAGTTTTACTGAGAAATTGTCTGAAGAACTTCACTGTTTGATGATTAACCAATAAATCGCATTCAATAGATTTTAGTTTTAGACAGCATTTTCCCTCTGTTAGAAATCTCAAAGCTCTCTGCCAGAAATGCTGTAATTGTCCAGATGGATGATGTAGTTGCTATACGCTCAGCAAGAGTTTGCACACTGTTGGTGATTACAAGGATTTCTTTTTTTGTTGACAGAGACTTACACAGACCCTGGACGAAGAATTAAGGGGTAGCTGAGCTTTCCTTTGGGCAGAGTATCAAGGAGCTGGAACAAAGGTGTCTTTAGCGTGTATCCAACAGCCAAAGCCTACCTTGGAGTTGCAAAGAAATAGAGATTGTATTATCTCACAAATGGTTGTCATGAGACTAACTTGAAAGAAATCTAAATCTAGTCATCTGTCACCATGAAGGATCCATGTAGTAAGGTATTTAAAGTAGCTAAGATTAGAGTAGCCTCATTTGCAATTTAAATTTGCTACAGTCTATTTTTTGAAATCATATACAAGAGTCCTAGGATGTGAATTGTAGTTCAGTGGGGGTTTTATTTGCATTGTATTAAGGTAGTATTTCTCAAACTATCT
Source organism: Eurypyga helias (assembly GCF_000690775.1). Lineage (NCBI taxonomy): Eukaryota > Metazoa > Chordata > Aves > Eurypygiformes > Eurypygidae > Eurypyga > Eurypyga helias. The sequence continues at coordinate 114,778 of NW_010253248.1, read as the reverse complement.
TTTGTCCATATCTCTCACTTGTATCTAGTTTTTAAGGCATGGTTGAAACTCCTGTAGACAAACATCACCCCGCCCCACACTCCGGTTTCTGCCTCCGGTGCAGCTCTTCTCTGGGACAGCTAGGCTGCCTTCAGCACTCCTGGCCAGCTTCTGCAGACAGTGCTTGCTCTGAGCTGGACCTAGAGCCAGGACCCACACCAGAACATGTTTATGTATTGCACCTGGGTTAAACAGATCACACATAGGTTGTGTGAAGAGGTGCAAGACTGCACATCTGTGTATAGTGTATGGAAATGATTTCCTACGGCACAGAAATGCCTATGTCATGATCAGGAACAGGAGTTGAAGTATGCCTGTCCACAGATTTCTCTGTTGGGCTGGCACTAGGCTAGGCCTTCCTCAGCCAGCTTCCTGTGAAGAGCCTCATCCTTGGGCTGTTGGCATCCCTGGGCACCACAGAGAAAGCCTAAGGGGTTGATTCAGGACCTTGGATTCCAAGCGGTTAAAAACCACTGCAGTGCTCTGGTCTGATTTTTTTTGTTTTTGTATCTGACTCTGAACTTCCATTGGTTCCCACGAATGTGCCAGACAGTGGTTACAAGCTAAGAAACTATAATTTAGAATCACAAATTATGAATTTCCCAACTCTTCACTGCTTTGTCAGGATGACTTGAAGGTTTATGTTAGTGCAGGACCTAAACAGGTTAATGAGATTTCTTTCCTGGTTAGGTCTCTGTTCCTGTGTGCTGGAAATCAAGCAAACTAACTCTCTCTCATCTCTGTCCTACCACAGGTTCTTCTGCTCCCATTCTGGGGCTTGGCAAGCCCATCCCATGTTCTTTAACTGGTGAGAAGTACACCAAGGTCTATCTGTTGTAGCTGGCAGTATGATGTAGACATAATGTTTCTCCTTGTTATGGGTGGTTCTAAAAATGAAGATAATTTTTGTACATAATCTTGCAAAAGTAACACAAATTCAGTTCTATCCTACTGGAATTATGAGCCTGCACTGTAGGAACAGCATTGAGTAGAACACATTATCAATGGGAAAGATTTAATCCACCATTATTGGAATAAATGGGGATTTTTAATGTAAGAAAAAAAGTATCTGGGTGCTACCAGCTTAACAGGGTTATTTCAGTGAGTCCCATCTCACCTCACTGTATGGAAAACTCTGAGTGGTCCAATACTCCTCAGTCACAGTAAATATACACATCATTCTTGCTTTGCAGGCTGCCTCTGGGGCAATTCGGCTCCTAGCACCACCACCAAGTTTTTTATTATGCTGGAGCAGATCCTTGTATTCCCAGTGCTGTTCTTCCTTCTCCACCGTAAAGTGATGATAATTGTGCCTAGCTACAATCCAAAATATTTATCTATAAGCCCTTCCAATTGCTTTAGATAATTCATTAGTAATGTTTGTTCACTGTTTTTAATGTGTTCCACATATTATTACTATTCTTTATAACCAATGTGTTCTTTCAGGTGCAACCCCCTAAGTCAGACATGTTCAGTAACCAAAAGCACAGCACAGCAATACAGTAAAACATGGAGCAAATGCTGTTAGAGATCACACCAAGGGTAACTCAGGACGAACAGTTGGATCAGGCGCCAGAGAAAAGCGTCATGAAAAACAACAAAGTGAGAAAAGGCCATGCAGCAGGGCAGAATATTTATCTCCCAATTACAGCAACATGCTGTTTAGTTTGGTGACTATAAAATCCATGATGAACTAGGAAGCATTTCTTTTCCAAGAGAGAATATGTTTGTGTTAACAATAAATGATCATTGTTTTTTACGAGTAAGGCAATTCTGATCTGATGCCAGTATGAAGACAAAGGAGGCTGAATTTATTTAACTTCTCTCAGGTAAACAAAGGGTCAGAAACAGCAATATCCCAGACTTCTACCTGGACTTGTGCAAAGCATTTGGCACTGTTCTGCACATCATTGTCTCTAAGTTGGAGAAACATGGATTTGATGGATGGACCAATGTTTGAATAAGGAATTGGCTGGATGGTCACACTCAAAGAGTTGTGGTCAACGGCTTGATGTCCAAGTGGAGACCAGTGACGACTTGTGTTCCTCAGGGATCAGTATTGGGACTGGTACTGTTTAACATCTGTCAGCAATATGGTTGGTGAGATTGAGTGCACCCTTAGCAAGTTTGCTGATGACACCAAACTGTGTAGTGCGGTCGACAAGCTGGAAGGAAGGGATGCCATCCAGAGGGACCTTGACAGGCTGGAGAAGTGGACCACAACCAACCTCATGGAATTTAACAAGGGCAAGTGCAAGGTCCTGCAGCTGCATCGGGGCAATCCCAAACACAAGTACAGGCTGGGTGGAGAATAGATTGAGAGCAGCCCTGAGGAAAAGGACTTGGGGGTACTGGCAGATGAAAAGCTGAACATGAGCTGATAGTGTGTGCTGGCAGCCCAGAAAGCCAAATGTATCTTGGGGTGTATCCAATGAAGTGTGGCCAGCAGGTCAAGGAAGGCGATTATCCCTCTCATGAGACCCCACCTGGAGTACTGCGTCCAGCTCTGGAGCCCTCAACATAAGAAGGACATAGACCGGTTGGAGTGAGTCCAGAGGAGGCCATGAAGATGATCAGGGGGCTGGAGCACCTTTCCTATGAAGAAAAGCTGAGAGAGTTCTGCAGTTCAGCCTGGAGAAGAGAAGGCTTCAGGAGACCTTACAGCAGCCTTCTAGTACCTGAAGGGGCCACCAAAGCCCAGAGAAGTTGTGGATGCCCCCTCCTTTCAAATGTTTGAGGATGAGGCTTTGAGCAACCTGGTCTGGTGGAAGGTATCCCTTTAAGGTCCCTTCTAACCCAAACCATTCAGTGATTCTATGACTTCAGATTTCAAATGACAGCATCTTCTACAGTCTTAGCAACAGCGTCAAAATCTCTTTCCATCAGCTACTGGCATAGAGGAGAAGTTGTGGATGCCCCCTCCTTTCAAATGTTTGAGGATGAGGCTTTGAGCAACCTGGTCTGGTGGAAGGTATCCCTTTAAGGTCCCTTCTAACCCAAACCATTCAGTGATTCTATGACTTCAGATTTCAAATGACAGCATCTTCTACAGTCTTAGCAACAGCGTCAAAATCTCTTTCCATCAGCTACTGGCATAGAGGAACTAATGATTGTGAGAAAATGTTAGTCTTTAGAGCTTGAAGTTGATGTCCTTAATTTCTTGGTAGAGATTAGATACTAGTAGAACAGTATTTTTAATCTTAAATCTTCTCTAAAATCCTACTAACAAGAAAATGCTATAATGAAAATCTGTATCATGCTGATTATATAGTCAATAATAATGAAAATGTTTCTGTTGATCTTCGTGAATGTGGGTTAGATATCACAGTGTCTCTGCATAGAAATTACCAGCAAAGTGTTTTGTTTTGTTTTTTTTTTCTGGAGACCTTTCAAAACCTAACACGGCAGTGTGTTCTTTCTGTGTGAGATGAAACAGCTACACTGCCACTAGGAGTATGTCAACATGGTAAATATTCGCCTCTCGAAGTGGGCAGTTTGATGATTGCAGCCTGATTGTGACACCGAAGAACATTGTTGTTGACTCTGCCACTCAGATCAGAGAGGAACTGCAAAGGTATGTCAGCCTCGATAATCTTTTAAACAGTTTTAAAATGTAGATGGTGGTTTCTCATTCTTGAAAGACAAACTGCATGTCAGAGGTATCTCTACTAAATATCCGTGTCTTGGTGGGATGCTCTAATCACTGTTCTAATTCAGTTTGGGTAAAACAAATGCACACATTGAATAATTTGGATTTGCACTTCCTGTGTATTTCCTGGTTAGAAGGTTTGCACGCAGGTCTCTTGCATCAGCAACTGCAGAGACATCTCCTGAAGCTAATCTGACACGGCTGTCTCCCTGCAAAGGCAACATAGCTTCTTTTGTATGTCCATTAGCAGGTCTGTCACAGGAGGGACACTGAGCATATTTTCATTGCTGCTATTCTTATTTTTAAGCTATCTTAAATAAGATATTTTTTCTAAGAAGTAAGGGCTCTTGGAGGATATTAGAAGTGACATTTTTCATGTTACATTTCAAAGAATACTGTAATAGTGATGTAACAATATTTTGTACTTCTGTAGATGTTTGCATTTGCTATTCTCAGTGCCATAAAATCATTCTCTAATATATGTCTTTAGACAAGCGGATAAGCACAAATCTAGGCCTGATTCTCTTCCCTCTTGTGTTGGCTTTGCCTTTGCAAATATGTTATTTTGGCTTTATTTATCTGTCTGGTGGAGGGACTTACTTCCTCAGACCCTGCCTGTGTCTCATCATACCAGGAATGGCTGGAGGGGACAGTACAGGCAATATGGGCTGGGGACATTGGTGACAGAAAGTGTCAGGGCAGTTCTAGTCTTCATGTCAGTGCCTTGCTGAGCATGACTGAAGACATATTGCAGAGAGCAAAGCTGTGCAGGTGCTTTTTCCTTCAGTCACAGTGAATACTGTATGGTGGAGATATGGCCAAGTAAGAGCAATCTGAAAACAGTCTTCATGATCCACAACATGAAGATAGTTGTGTGTAAGCAGTCCCCATAAAACTCAGTGCTTTTGTTTTCCAGATACTACCTCTGGGAACGTTTACTATGGTTGTACCTGACTGTGGGGACAGGGATGGGGACAGAAGTGTTGGGGATTGTTGTGGTTTAACCCCAGCGTGCAACTAAGCACCACACAGCCGCTTGCTCACTCACCCCCAGAGGGATGGGGGAGAGAATAAGAAGAGTCAAAATTAGAAGGCTTATGGGTTGAGATAAAGACAGTTTAGGAATTAATTCACTACTTCCCATCAGCAGGCAGGTATTCAGTCATCTCCAGGAAAGCAGGGCTTCAGGCATCACACATAACAGTACCTTGGGAAGACAAACGCCATCCCACCAAATGTCCCCTGCATCTTTCTTCCCTCATTTTTATATGCTGAGCATGATAATGGGTACAAATTGAAATCAGGGAGGTTTAGATTAGATGTCAGGAAGAAATTCTTCACAGAGAGGGTGGTGAGGCACTGGAACAGGTTTCCCAGAGATGTTGTGGATGCCCCATCCCTGGATGTCTTCAAGGCCAGGTTGGATGTGGCTTTGAGCAACCTGGTCTAGTGGAAGGTGTCCCTGCCCATGGCAGGGGGGGTGGAACTAGATGATCTTTAAGGGCCCTTCCAACCCTAACCATTCTATGATTCTATGATTCTATATGGTATGGAATATCTCTTTGGCCAGTTGGGGTCAGCTGTCCCAGCTGGGTCCCCTCCCAATTCCTTGTGCACCCATCCCCAGCCTACTCATTGGTGGGGGTGGGGTGAAAGGCTGAAAAGGCCTTGACTTTGTGTAAGCACTGCTCAGCAGTAACTAAAACATCCCTGTATAATCAACACTATTACCAGCATAAATCCAAAATGTAGCCTCATACTAGATACTGTGAAGAAAATTAACCATTTTCCAGGCTAAACCAGCACAGGGCTGTATTAGGAAAGTTTCTTGCTTTAAAAAGAAATCAAAGACAATATTCTCTCTCTCCTGATCTAACATGGTTTAAGATATCACAGTGTCATTTAACTTCCTGAGTGATGCACTAAGAACATATGTAACACTGTTACAATAAGATGGATAAATATTTTATTTCCTTCTGAAATTTCTTTTATGGGAGAGAAAATTTTTTCTCTTAGTTCACAGGGGACAGTGAATCTTTGAGAAATTCTGGCACAGTTGTTCTCACCTGTATGCAACACTGGCTTTGCTAAGGAATTCTGTACAAAATGGTATAGGTTTATCTTGTATGTGACATAAGGACCACTGCATGTCACGCAGGCTGCCGCTTGACTCAAATTTGATGTTAGAAGAAGCAGTTACAGCAGCAAGGCACACCAAGAGCATCACACTGTCAGCTGTGGACATGACTGTAGGTATCCACATGTTGAACGCCCTACCAAAAATGTCACAACCTGCAGATGTTTTAGGAAAAGCCAATACGCCTGCACTTGTCACTCGGGGCTTTACACATACACTTTATCTGCAGATTTGCGAGAGTGACAATCTGCTCCTAGAAATATGTTATGGCAAAAGAATTTCAAGCTCATCATGGCCAGGAGCCATCTCATCCTGCAATAGGAGTCACTGTATCCTCTGAAGGGATCCCTGATCTTCAATACCATTTTTCTCAATGGAGCAGCTTGATTGACTCCCACTGTGCTTGTAATAGCTTAAGACTGAGTATAAGAAATAGGTTTTATTTCAACAATCACAACATTACAGAGATCTTCTTTCAGTCTTGTTCATTGTTGCAGTTAAATTCAGAACACACAAAGAGGCAATAATAGGGCTATTTTTTCAGAGTAATTTACAGCTGCTGAAGGTGTGGGCCTCAGATGTGCAATTGTGACATAAATACCACTATTGGTGTGCTGTATTAGAAACTGAAAAAGTTTTAAAATGTGATTATTTTCTCTTAATGCCTCAGGTCTTTGGGGGCACTGTGTCCATTTCAAACCAGCTTGGGATAACTCTTGGACTTGCTGGGGCTTTCTGCATTTCCTTTCCTGGTGTTCTTCATTCTCTGAAATCTATATACATATGCTTTTGAATATTCATGTTTACCCTACTTCTTTAGGATTTGTTTGAGAACTTCTCCATTGTACTCCTTATGTTGCATATTGCCAAGTAAATTGAATAGAAACTACCTTGTTCTTGCTTAATTTAAGTTTTGCTTATTAAGCTCGGCCAGTTCTGAATACTAGCAAGCTGTCACTTCTCTGCATAGCCTAGAAACCATCAACACTTAAATAAGCTTAAATAAGCTTAAATAAGCTCCTATAGAAGTTACATCATCTTTTCTGAAATTCCCAGTGGTGGTTTATTAGCTGGCAGTAGGACCACAAAACCCCCTTCTAGCCTATACTTATTTCTTATACTTATTTTTCTCCAGAATTGTAATTGTCAATATACCACCATTTAATTGATGGGGTTTATATATTTATGTATCATCAGGAAGAAATTCCTGCTATTCATAACCCAGTCTTGAATCTTATCCTTCTTCATAATTCTCAAGAAACAACATGCACTGACATTTTTTATCAAGGCCGTAAATGTCTTCGTCCAGGCTCCTGGTTATAGTTTCTCTATTTGTAGCTACACTCCTCAATGTTCAGCTCAGTGCTCTTCTGTCCAATAATTAATTTGGAAGTCAGTGACCTCTTTTTTTTGTAGCTCCTTCCGCAGCACTTTCTCTCTAAGCCAGATCTTTTACCTTTAGTTAGTCCAAATCTCTGTAGAACCTAAAGAGGTCATTGTTCAGCTAGCAACATTTCTTTTGTGGCCTGGAAAGAATTTGCTAATTTTCACCCCTGGTTTTACCTCCTCACTGCAAGGGAATTAATTTCAAATGCTTAATTGTCTGCTTAACCACCTATATCTTTTTTGCTAAATGCAGAATCCAAAGCAGTATTTTTACCATTACCCTATTTACTGAGGTCGTAACAGGGAAAAAAATGTGCAGTTAGCTATGAAAACAGTGTCTGCACCATTTTCTTCACAAGTAATTCTATACTTTGTGGCATATTTTGAATGTTTCTGTGGAACTTAAACTACTGTTGAGCAAATGCTGATTGGTTACTGCAAGAACAGGGCTTTTGGCAAGAATTAGCCTTAACATTGGCAAGTTGCTTGATAATTATTAGAGTGTGAAAACCAACACAAATATGTGTTACACAAGGAATTCAATCTCGAACCACACTTGCAATTACGTGTTCCTCTTGGAAGTGATTCTAGAAGCCAGAGTTACACTATTTATCATGAAAAATAAAATCAGAATTGGTAACATTTACTGCTGAAATATCTAGAATTGTTAAAATTAATTTCAAAATAAGGTAACCAATATGTGTAGGTGGTCTTCATCAGCTACATTTGTTGCTAAAATGCTTCCTATTCCTTTCCTTTCTCTTTAGCAATTCTTCTATATTTGTTGGAAGAGTTTTTGTTTTTCTCCAGTGATTTAATTGTAATTCTCTCCAGAAATTCCAGTGACACCAACCATTTACAATTTGATAAGGGTTTTTTTATTAAGAAAGTTTTACAAAGTAAAAGTGGAAGCATTTTCATCTTGAAATGTAAAGAAAATTTTGTTGGTAAAATCCCAAGGAAAATGCCATGAAAATAAAATTTAAAAAATGAAGCATGAAGCAGTATCTACTGTTGTTCTGGCATTTGCAAAACCCAGGATGTAACACTGGTGTCCAGGAGAAGTTCTAATATTGGTGTGCCATTGTGCGGAGAATGGTATCTGGACAAGGAAATTCACTGGTTGATGTTGTTTCTCTAAGGCAGGAGCCTCCATATCTATTGTAGCTGTGCCTCACTTGACAACTCTTCAATTTTGACCAGCAGGGCATAAGTTCTTGCATAAAGGCTGCTCCCACTTCTGGTTTCCTCCGCCTTCCTCCTGCCCTCACCAGTGCCACAATCATTCACCAGCTTGACTCTGTCATCAATTAACTCGCAGGTGAGGAAATGAGCATCTCTAGAAGTTATTGAACCTCTTTCAGACACCTTTCTTGTGATACTAGAAAACATCTTTGTTAGATGTCGTTTTCCACTGGTCATTGGGTGAGTAACTCAAACTTTGATGCCCAAATTTTTAAATGTTTTAAGTTAGGGCAAATGAATCTTACCCATGACCTCTTAAATCAGAAGTTTTACTCTTGGAAGAATTTTAATGCTGTGGAGTACAGATGGAGAATAACATGCTCCTAGTTAATAGGCTTTTAGGGATCCAGACTTTTAGGATATGACAGGTATTCTGCGATTAATACACATTAATGGGAGTCACATTGCTATAACATTACCAAGCTACCTTTAAAACAGCCCTTTGCTCACAGAAAATATATTTATCAGCTTTACTTGCAGTTGGCAGGTATTCAGACTGAAAAAAATGAAAAAAATTGTGGGGACTGTGTTCCCCAAAAAAGTTTGACATACTAGTCTGACACGTGTTAGAGGCATAGTTTCTTGGGGTATGGAGGAAAAATCAATGAATGTGGTTTGTCTGGGTTAGTTTTTTTTTGTGTGTGTGTGATATTTGTCTGCATTGTGCCTTGCTCAGACATTCTTGTCTGCATGTCTTAAGGTCTGGAGATTTTCAAGGCAATCTAGGTCAGCATATGGATTTTAGAACACTTGGAAAATTCGATGATAAGGTCATCTTGACATTGAATGTGATGGTGCTATGAATCACTGAAAGCTTCTGTATCCATTCATGGAATGTATAGATAGGTGTTGTATTTTGAAAATTCAGTGGGTACTTCTGCACATGCACATAAAGGTTTTGATTTGTATGTCCACCTTCATTTAGATTATTCAGGATGTAATGTTGTCTTCAGAAATCCCTGTGTTCTCTTCATAAAATGACGGCTCTGGTTTGACCTTCTTTAAAAAGAGACAGGATAATTGTAGAAAAGTGCATCAGCTAGCAATGTTGCTATAAAAAAAAGATTAGGTGAGAGTGGCTGTTTTAGGATTATTCAGCTTTCAAAATAAATGGAATAACTGAAGTATTTCCATTAGGATCTGAACATCAAAGATAATTAAAGCTGGTTTATGTGAAGGGGTGTGATTTTGATGACCATGGATTCCCATCCCACTGAGTTGGGAGAGTCGAACAGCCAAATATTGAATGACATGGAGAATAATATAGTTACTTATGTAACCACATCACACCTTCAGATACTACTGTGCCAGATATATAGCTCAAAATCTTAAATATTCTGAGGGAAGAAAGTTGTGGATAGATTGAAGCACAAGACAATAGGGCCAAGACCTAAAAATAAAAAATTATCTATAGTTGCATGGATTCTTGTGTTCTTCCATTGGATCACCATGGTCCACTCCCTCCAGAATCTAGCTCTGTATGTGCAATGACATGCATTGCATGCATTTGCTACCTGTTCACCTAATACACAGCTATGACATAATATATATCGAAGGATGATAGAATTATGATAGTAAGACCATATACTAAGACTTGCACAAGCCCCAGAATTTATCATGTTTTAATTTTCAGACCTTGCATAAGTTAATTTACATAGGTTCATCATGTACTTCTGAAGAGTGGGTGATTTGACCGTCATGCGATGTAAGGGCATTGCTGATATAAGAAAAAAGATTAATGTGTAGACACTGCCCATGAAAGCAATGTTGAAATCCAGACTGGTAACATAAGCCAGGCTTCTAGACTTGTATTTATAATTAAATCTGGGAGCCACTTCATAGTCAGATGACAAAGTGCTGAAATGCAGAGACCTGCAAAAAAAAAAAAAAAAAAAGCCTTATGTAAGTGGAAATTGCAAAAGGGTTAAGATCATTTGGATACTCTACATTTGTTCAAACTAAAGACAGAAAATCATGTCCACTTACAGATGTGTTCAGATTTTGTGCTTACCATCCTGAAATCTGAAATGCTTTTGACTGAGAATATTTTGTCACCAGTTTTATGAAGTCTTACAGAAACATGCATTGCCCATTATATAACAAAAGCAGAGGATCAGCTAAGTGTGGTTAGAAATTCTGCAAGCAAAACTGACAAAGGCCAAATTCTCTTTCAGCTTTACAGAGAGATGACTCTGACTTACTAGATTTGTTCCCATGTAATTGAGGGCAGGACCAGGGCATAAGGGCATATTGGGAAATTCATTCTCCTGCTTTCATAAATAAGGAGCTGATTCTGACATAATATGATTCTCACATAATAGATGATTGTCACATATGTTGCAAAACCCGCTATTGTGCCCTCCTCTATATAAGACTAGAATTGAGTCCAGTGTTTCTATTTTAAGCACTGAAATAGTCTATTGATGACTCTCTATTAGAGAGAGATGTACTTATATATTATTCCTGCACCAGAGAAATAACTCATATAGAAGGCTTGCACTTGTGTAACATATGTTTATTTAGCCTTTTGTAGACGTATTATCTAAGTATTGCTTTTATGGTTCAGGCCATGGATTATTAATTGAAACAGTAAAATAAGCAATCATTTTTGGTTGCCATAGCAAAGCTACCCAAAATATAGTTGCTGAGGAAACCATACTGAGAATACACACAATATATAACCTAATAATGTTGATATACAGCTTTAAGACTACGAGGATATAAAATATACTTGTCGTCTTGCTGGGGGATTAAATGTTCAATCTGATACATGCTTATTAATTTCTTTTTTAACATCTTCCTGTTTCATGTAAAGATACAGCTTACTTAACTATCAGATATATTATCTGTCTGATAATGTTTAGACCATGTAACAAGGTTTTTTTTAAAAAAAACTTTCATTAAAGGAAGAAATATACTTTGGAAAAAGATCATAAATGGATGAAAAATGAACAAACATCATAATGATGTATGATGCTTTTCTAATCCAAATAAAATGCTCCAACAATGTGAAAAAGATTAATTAAAAATATTTTTTTCCCTGCAGCATTGTAGTACTTTATTTCTAATCATACGAAAATGACCTAGAATGACCTGCCACTTCCAAGATGGGTTCTGTAACATATATCATAACTTTTCTGACAGAATCATGTATATAATAACCCTTTTAGATATACTTCCAGTACAGAGGATTTCAGAACATCCCCATGCAACTTGTTCAAGGGCTTTGCTCCTCTACTGTTTGTAAGATTTTCCCATGAATATTTATTGTTGCAGCTTAAGCCATTTACTTTCTGTCCTGGGCATCATGAACAGAGAAAGGAGTATTTAATTTCTTTCTGCCGCGTCTCTCAATTTACATGAAGATTGTTATCATGTTTCCAAATTATCATATTTTATTTGATTGAATTACCACAGTTTTCCTTTTTTCTTTTTACCTTGTATTTTATACTTATATTGCTACAAGTTCCTTGAAATTCTGTGCCCAGAAATGGGTCCCATATTCCAGCTGAAACCTAATCCATGCTAGACAGAGCAAGGGGACTATTTCACTTGTCTTCATATATTCCTAATTAGAAATCCTACCCTGGTTGGTTATCTTGGGAGTAGGACATTGTTCACTCATGTTCACTTTGTGATACGCTGTAATCCCCAAGATCAGTTTTTGAAGAACTGCTACCTAAATCAGATGTTGTACATCCTGCATTCATGCAGTCAATTACTGCTAAGAATAGAAACCTGCATTTATTCACAGTGAATTGTTTCCTGTTCTTCAGTAGATCGTTTCTTGTTAAGAACATTTGAACTCTAATGATGCTAGCCAAGATATTTGCAGCCCCTTTTAGTTTTGTCTTTCACAAATATAATAATCAAAATAATACAATAGAAAGAGCATAAGAAGCTTTTCTATTTAATCTTCAGACTCTTAATGAAAATGTTGGTTAGTACTAAAGCCAGGACAAACTACAATGGAACTTTAATACATCCCTGTATTTTTGACAGCTATCTACTGTCAGCTGCTGTTTAGCCTCTGGTTGTCCAACCAGTTTTGCATCATGTAGTATGAGATTGAGAAGACCATATTTCCCTAACTTACATATGACAAGTCTGTCCGACTAGATTGCTTTCTCTAGACATTCAGCAGGCTGAGACTTCCCATTACCTAAAGATCCCATACTTACTTCATCCTCCTGCAGATAAAGAACCCCCTTAGCTTAATCTTCCTTGTCTGTAATCAACCGCTCCCCATGACTGTACCTACACTATTTTATATTCTTAACCTTGAATAAGCCTGTCTTCAGTTCATTAAAATTTCTGCGTATTCTGGGTCTCCAAGTTGCTAACTTGGTGCTGAGTATACAGGGTAACATCTCATTATTTGCCTACTCTTAGTGAAAAAGCTATATCCTTTAATATTGACAAGTGAGTCATGTGAGATTTTCCACAAAAAGCTCTTCTTATTTAGCTTCACAGTTCTGGCGATGACATGCAGACATTTAAGGTATTTAGCAGATCGACTCACCATCCCCTCTCTCTCTCTCTTTCCTATAACCTGTTATGGATAGGATTAGCTTTTTCATCTGAGTTTAGACCTCTCCCAAGGCTAATGCTGCTACTCTTGTGTTTTACAACAACCTCTTCATAACAGATTAGCATGTGATGTGAGGAAGACACTGCCTCTGCCTGGCGTCACAGGGAAAACGACCATGGATGTCAGGAGTCACGTCCCTCCTGACAACGCTGTCTATGTGACCGTGCACCTACTGCTCCTGCCTAACCCCAGCCCTTTAGCCTTTCCTCAAGGCCTGGCACATACTCTTGGTCTTGGTCATGCCAGGGCTGGGCAGGACAGGGCTGGTGGGTGAGGAGGCTGGGGATGTCACTGGGGCAGCTAAGTGCCCCGTAGAGCTGTAGCCACAATGCTGGTCTGAGGCTCTACCAGGAAGCCCAGGAGGCAAGTAAGGGTCAGGATCAAGACAATTAGGACACAAAGCTGGACACAGGGAGAGCTGCAAGGTGTCTCCAGCAAGAACCAAAAGAAGGGGCCTGGGGTCAGTGCAGGTCCCACCTTGAGGGAGGCGCTGAGGGGGGTTTTCATGGCTGTTTTTCACAACTTAGCTGTTAGATGTGAAGTTGGATCCCAGGTCATGTGGCTGCACCAGATCAGGGCAGACCTTGAGCATGGGCAGTTGAATCCCAGAGGAGGATTCCTGTTATGGTCCACTTGGATCTCTCAGATTTACAGGACAACGTACCCTGTAACTGTAACGTTATTTTATTAGCTCATTAGGAGAGAAAACAAGCACAACAGTCCCCTTTGTACAGACTAGTCTAACACATGAATTCACTAATTCATCACTTAATTCACAAGGTTTCTAATTTACAAGTTCTCTAACTTGTAGCTTGCAACTCATAGCTTCTAATTTGTGCACCTATGAGCAAAATAGTCTCCTGCTGATGGCGAGAGTGCTCATCCGTCCTCCTCTGTCACAGTGTGGGCGTCCTCTGTGTCACACCAGGGAGTATGAAAGCCTCAGCAGTCCAGTCCAAAACTTTTTTCCGGTAAACTTCTATATATATAAATATATGTATATACCTTCATACCTTCTAGCTTGGAAATTTGGTGTGTCCCAGTTCTGTGAGTTAGCAGATTCTGAAGAAAACTACCAGTCAATATACAAGGATTGTGGCTGGAGGAGACAGCAAACTGCAGGTCATTAGTGCTTGTGTAATGACCTTTAGCCCTCTCTGACCACCGTGTCCTGCCTCTGTGTTGCCATCCCTTTGACTTAACGGCACTGCTCCTGACACACTTCCAGCCTTGGCATGAGGTGTGTGTTAGTCAAAATTTGCGCCATAGCAGAATGAAAGCTGCAACTATGGAGAAGGACGGTTAGAGACTGGTCAGGTCAATGACAGCCTGTTTGCGCTCCTGAGCCACAGCAGGTCATTTGTGGCAGTACACTTATTGCTCTTGTGGGTTGCAAATAAGGACACAAAATCCTTGGTCATCTTTTAGTTAGTCGTGGAAGGTGACACAGTTCTTGGTCTCCAGGTGGTGCTGGAGTGGTGCGCAGGGTTATGTTGTGGCAGGCACATGCGTTAAAACAAGCTACTTCACGCAGAAAACCAGTCATCCATGGACTCATCAATAATTTTAGACAGCATCTTCAATAAGGATTTTTAGGAGGCTGAGCTTAGGAGGTTGTACAGATTTATTGCCTTAGTGGTCCCTAAGCAAAGCCTGAGTAGTCTGGAATGGTTCTGAATTGTGTCAATGAGAGATGGATTAAAGATTCCCCAGGTACTGTGTACAAAGCGACACTGCTGACCCAAATGGTTCCTTGAAAGCTATTCTGGTTTATTGTGTCAGTGATCCACAGATAATAGGTCTCTGGGGGACTTTTGAACCAGGTTTTTCAATTCATGAGGCAGTAAGGATGCTCTGACTTGCCAAGTCTAGGAAAACTTTGGCACATCTCGAAGCATATTTGAAGGGCTTGAAGCAACGTCTCACAGACTTTTATTGAACTTGTAACAGATTTAAAGGAGGAACAGTCAGGAAATGAAGTGATTCTGGATTGGGGAAAGGCATGAGTGGGAGGGAAATCATGCAATGCTCAGCCAAAAGCTTAACTGTAAAAACAATTTTCAGGCACAGAGGTAAAGAAAATTATTTCATATATTTTCAAGCCTTGCAATAGCTGCACAATATTGTGTCAAAGTTTCTGACTTGCTGCAGACTCACAGTAGAATATATTTACATTCTTCTGCTAGAGTGAGAAGTAATCACAGAGTAATTTCACAAGCAAACTTAAAAGCACTGAAAGTTCTAATTATTGAGTGATAAGTAACACATTGACAGTTTTGTGTCATGTAATTAAAAATGGCAGAAGGAAAATTTCAAAATTGATTCTCCCCAGTTCAAGCAAAGATGTGATACAGAAGTAGGAAACTAAATAAGATCTGTCAGCAATGGAACTTGATACTGAAAAAGGCTTATCTCAGATAAAACATTTCTTCTTATTCAATCCAGGTAGTATGACCTCACAAAAACGGGTATTATCACATAGCCATTGTTTCTTATTTGCATGCTCCCAGATTTAAGTCTTACATTAAAAGATTGCATTTAAATAAACAATAATAAATACATTTAGTACATAGCATGTTCTCATCAATTTTTTAAAGATAACTCCTCTATGAGTAAACCATGGAATCGTAAAGATGTTGTCCTTTAGAAAAAGACAATTCAAAATGTAAATGCCAGTGGATCATTTAATGTTTTTGCTAAATTCTGTATTTTCAGAAACATAAATTGTAATTTAGAGATCTATCTACATTGTAACAACTTGTAGACGAACAGTTAATACTGTTCATGAATTGTTATTATTCATGAATTCTTGTTATTCATGTCTGGATCTTTGTTTATTCAACTGAAACAAGATTACTTTGGATTGTGGACTGAGCTCACTAGCCTTAGTCTGCACGGAGTGTCTTTGCAAACAAATTTCTTATTTTTGAAGCATGCTTGTTTGTGGTGAATCATTCTGAATCCCAATGTGCTGCTTAGGCTTTACTTACACATCACTAGGGTATCCCTTGAATGTTTTAACAAGAAATGTAGTAACTATTGTGCCTTTAAATAACAAGTGACAATTCAGCAGTGTACCCTTTCAGCGTGATACACACCCACTATCGGAAAATTGGATTGCTATCTTCCGTCAAGCCAATGATGTGAATGACAAGTGTCACTCTTCCTTTGTGTCCAAAGTGGCACAGCCACAACTGGTCCACGATACTCATGTCTAGTCACATGAGGCATTTAGTTAACAGGTGGTCTGCAATAACTAAAATAGATGTGCGGGGAAGGTTGCATTAAAATGCATGCTGCATACCTCTTTTTCTAATCTTTTCCCATTGCATGAGCACTTTCAGTTCTATTAAATTCTGTATTTAATGAACATTGTGTCCTATAAGAATTACAGCAAGAGGAAATTATTCTTACTTATCACATTACAGAAATGCAAAGCTTCAAACAATAACGTCAAATTATTTTTCATGGTAAGTTTCTTAATGTGAGGCTGCTCTTACTGTTTTGAATTCATAGTTTCAAAGTTGTGCCTCCATTACATTACAAGTTGCAGGTGGCCTAATTAAAACCAAGACTTATTAAGAGTCGAGTGGGAAGATCAAATCATAATGAAGGAAATATTATGAATAATATATAGTCATTTATATGCAGCAGAGGCTAAAATAGGTAGGCAAATGTTGAATTAGTTATCTCAGATTTATAGAGAGCACATTCCCCATTCTCCCATTTGAACCATCAAAGGATCCAGACTGTCACACACCATTCATGTGTCTTGTAGCCTCTTTACCTCTCTATTTCACCTGTAGTCCTGTCTCACTTCAGTTACTTTGGTACATCTAATTATCTAATGCTAATTAAAGGGACTTTAAACAGTTCATGCTCACACACATCCAAAACACTCAAATGCTACTGGAGGCAGTACACCTGTCCCAGGAAGGATACTAAGAGAGAAAATAGTTTGGAAAAAGTAGAGTGCTTATGAAGAGTGAGCTTAGGCAAAGCACAAAGCTGGCACATGCCAGGTGCCCCTGTCTGTTGTGATGGTGACTGATGTAGACTGAGAAAGAAATACCTTTTAAAATGGAAACCGAAATAAATGCTTCAATGACAAAAAGACAAACTGTGCAGAAGTTGTCTGTTGGCATGCCACACAGCCTGCACGTGTGTTGGAAATGCATCTGTCTTGTGGCATCTGAAAAGGATTGCAAAGAAGAGAGAGGCATCCTCATGTGGCATGTTGCATCCTGTATCAATGTTCCTGTGTGATGCTAGTTATGTTAGAGGTTATAGTAGTAACAGGAAATACAAACACAAAATGCCCTTGATAAGCCTTTCTTTTTCTTTCCTTCTTAGAAAACACAAGAGATGTGGTAAATTGTTTAAAATGTACAGAATGGTCAGGTTGAACCCTATCAAGAAAGTTACGATCAGTTGCTCTCCGATGCAGTGTTTTAATGCTGCAGTATGTTTTGCACTGACCTTTTTTCCACAGCTTTCCTCTCTTCACGATTTGTTGGATACAGTCCTGCAAGGACATGTTCAGGTAACAACTCATGTAACTGATCCTCATGTAATTACAGTCACTGGTGACAACATCTGTAAGCACAGACATATCTTAGAATATGTGCCACAAAAAACCGCACAGCTTTTCACATTCTTTTTATCTTATTAGCCAAAATACGCAGGTGTTAGCTTTTCAAATCAAATGAGAAATCATGCCATGAGACATTATGCATTTCATTTGTGCTACACATAATCTGAAGAGACATGGGGTGGAGGGTACAGAGAAAAATGGTTTTAAGCCTGTTGGGAATTGCTTGTTCCTACACCTTATTTACAGTCATATCTTTCTTTGACTAGCTTTTCCTGAGGACCAAAGTGATTGGAAACAACGCAGGGGTAGTCCATACATGAGGGTTTAAAAGGGCATCACAAAGATGAAAATTTTATTTAAAATACTTTCCCTGTGCAACGACCAACACCATGCAGTGCCTAACAACATGTTGTGACATTAAAAGAATTTTTGCAAACTAAATTAACCTTTATGCATACCTCCTATTTCCTTCAGCTCAGACAGTGAAGCCAGCATGGTTTTCTCAGTTGGTTTAATGATCTTATGCCTGATTACAATGCTGACATGTTCATTGCTATCCCTCCAAGCTAATCTGTGTCTTTAGGCACAGCCCTAAGCCAGACAAGTGGCGCAGGCTGAAGCAGGACAAAAACAGCCCTTGGAGGCACTGTGGATCAAGGACACTCCTCCTCTGCTCATGTGTTGGGGGGGAGGAGAAAGCAGGAGGCGGGAAGAAAATTTCCAACATGTCTTCAAAAATAATAGCTCACTGCCTTGCTCACAGTGTCCAGGTATTCTGGCGACAGAGTACGTGGATGAAGATCAAGCACTTCTGGATGGGGTTCACTTTTACAAGCATTTTATTTCACCTCTCCAGGTTTTTTTACTAGCCCAGGCCCACTTTCAGGATACCAGGGGACTTGCTCTCCTTTTTGTCAATGAAATGAAAGGAACAGGCTACCTCACAACACAAGTGGGTGTTTGATGTGTGATAAGATCAGCCCTTCGCCCTCACTTCCCATTTCTAAACGCAATGCAGGAACCGTATTAATGACTTAATGGGCATTAAATAAATTCTGAAACTTCCTATATGATCTCTCCTAATTTTTTCAGGTCCTACCAGCACCTAAAGAAGTGGAAATCTTTAATTCTGATGGAAGGTGGAAGTTGGAACAATTAGAAAAAATGCAAACTGGAGCATGCATCTAACTGCTGGATGTCTTTGAGACATGGAATGGGAATGGCAAGTTGGGTCCCTTTGGGTCTAGACCCCACTTTATGAATTCTGTGGCAGTTTGCAGGACCATTAAGTTCAGTACCTGTTTTGCACTTTTGTGACATCTGTCAGGTCGCCATAGAAAAGGCTTTGTCCTACACTTTGACAAGAATTGTTGGAGGGGTCTCACACTGTGGTATGAATGGCACACATTTCTGCAGTAATAAAGGTTGAATTTCTGCTTCCAAAAAGGGCTATTTTTCCCTCTTCTGTTGACGGGGATTCTCAGGATACAACTGTGCGGCACAAAGCATGCTTCGTGGAGCCATCTGTGCCAGTGTGGAGAGCAGAAGTATGTAGCTATGCTACCCTGGTTCTCCTCCAGAACAGATATATCCTGTTGTTAATGAGCATTAAGTATAGAGTACTGAGCCTGTGCACTATACTGTAAAAATTAATGTTTAATCGTATCTCCTATATGTTATCTAATTGGGATGCCTTTTCACAGCATTGGGTTCTGCCATATAGATATATCGACAGGAATTTAAGGACTGGACTGAGGGAGCCTGGGCAGAGTGAGTATCTCGGATGTCCAATTCCCTACTGGTCTTACCAGTGGAAGAACTTTCCTTCCACTTGTATTTGCAGACAGTATTTAACAGAAATAGAGTGTCAATAAAAATACAGTGTGTTCTTATTTGCAGTCTTGCTTTCCCTTTTCAGAAGGAAGGAAGATACTTTCTTAGACAAGGCATGATAGTTGGCTAAGGGACACAGGTAGCTTCTTGGATCAAATGTGGAGGAGGAAACACTATGATGATAGTTACATATTTTAATAGATTCCCAAGGACGCCTTAGTGGTAAGGCTATTATTTACTCACCCTAGCATAAAAGACTGCTGCATTCATTTTAAAGTAACTTTCGAATTTGTTCTTTCAACATGGCATGGATGCATGGTTCAGTTATTTTTTAAGAAAATTATTCCACTAAACTGGCAGAATACATACATAAAGCTATACAAAATAATTTAAAAAATAATATTAATCCTTGCATAGAGAGATCTTATTGCCAGGAATCAAAAGGAGAAGACTGCTGCCTCTTTCATCTTTAATAACTGAAGTGTGGCCCCTGGAGACTGAAGGTCGCTGCATGTAATGTTTAATAATGGGATATGCAGTCCCAGCATATAATGCTTCAGCCTGATCTCAGGGGCAGATGGCAGGAGTCACAGGTACAAATATACAAACTTACAATTTCATCCTGTTTAGATCAAGACGAAATGCTCTGTGGTGGCACCTGTAGTCTCTGAAGTCTTTGCAGATTTCTCCTCTGCATTAAAGATGAAAAGACTCATAGCTCAATAGACTGTTAGCCTGCTTTCCTTTTTTTCTGATTGTTCTGTCTCTCTCTGTCAGTCATTTCCCCCACCACAATTACATTTTGAAGTCACTGGCCAATTTCCCCAGAATTTTACTGACGTCTTGAAGACACTAAGGCCTTAAAAATGTTATAAAAAGCAGTGGCTGAGTAGAGGCAAGACATCAGAATAAAAGCCCACTCTGGCAAACACCCATTTAAATGCCTGCTCTGGCTGATACGTGATCTGAACTGTTATTAGTTCAGTTTGGGATGTGGCTGCCCGTGTTGAGCATGTTTTGACCAAATCTATGCTGAGATCAAATTCCTCAATGAAGTCAGCGTAACTACCCTTCGTTATAAACACGTGCACTGGGTTAACCTTGGCTGGCTGCCAGACACCCACCCAGCTGCTCTCTCGCACCCCCTCCTCAACAGGATAGGGGGAGAAAATAAGATGAAAAGCCCATGGGTTGACATAAGGACAGGGAGATCACTCCAGTTACTGTCACAGACAAAAGAGACTCCACTTGGGGAAGATGAATCTAATTTATTACCAAGTAGGATGAGGAGAAAAGAGACAAAAACTAAACCACCTTCTCCCCCTTGCTCCTTCTTCCCAGACTCAACTTCACTCCTTCGTTACTGACTCCTCCACCTCCTCCCATCCTGCGCAGCACAAGGGGATGGGGAATGGGGGTTACAGTGAGCTCATAATGCCTTACCTCTGTCAATCCTTCCTCCTCACGCTTTTCTCCTACTCCAGCAGGAGGTCCCTTCCATGGGCTGCAGCCCTTCCCAAACCCCTGACATGGGTCGGTTGGAGCTGGCTGGAACCGGCTGTGTCTCGCATGAAGCAGCTCTGGCTGCTCCTCACAGAGGCTGCCTGGCCACTCCCGCTGGCAGCACCTCCCTGCAGGCACCCAGTGCCATAACGGGTTTGAGTACCGAAGTACACTTTAAGGCTTAACAGAAGTACCACATAAGAATGAAGCCCTTTTACTGGTAACTATCAGGTAAAAAAACAGCTGCCAGACCACGAAGTCGTTGGGCATGAACTTTTTGGGTTATGTTTAGGATTCTAAGGTTTTGGACAGTTTCCTGACACAAGAGACCCTAGCGCCTTTTGCGGACCTTGCCATTGGCACTTGACCTTCAGAAGCTCCACTTGCACACCGTTCCAGCAGGAAATAAAAGGCCAGCTCTTAATGCTGTTTGCTCTTTACAAAATAGAGGTGATGATACCTCCTCATTTCCTTCATGTTGAAAGGTTCCAGGCCTTAAATGGGAGGGGAAAGAGGTTTCCAGTATAATAGGCATGGTATTACTTTTAGCAGGTGTCCTAGCTACATGATCTCCCTCTCCTTTCAAACTGTGGTTTAGATGTCAATCTGAGATTTGACGACTCCTAAGTGAAAGGTTGCATTCAGCTGCTTAAACGTGTTTATTTATCTCCCCTTAAGATGCCTTTCATTTCCAAGACATTTGCAGGGGCAGTTACCTCAGACAGCATACATGCTCTCCTGGAATGGCAATAGGACGTGGGACGCCTCACATAAACGTATCTCTAATGTTGGTCTGACATTCAAGGAACTGAATCTGGCCTGAGGCATCTGATGTATCCCCTGCTGCAAAAAAGGAAAAGGTGACTACCTAATTCTGCAGCCAACCTGCTGCTGTGGGTGCTTCATGCGCATTGCAAATTAGAATATGGTTTGACAATGAAATCTTTAATGTGGTTGAATCTTGATGCAACAGTGGCGTTTAAGTCTTCAAGCAAAACAAGACCTGGGGCGTATGCCTCTTGTTGTATAGCACTGACTGCCCAAGGTGCTTTGCACAGCCCGCATGTAGAGCAAGATGTGATGACCTCTGTGGTGGATTTAAGAGATGAGAAAGATTAGGCTGAAGAAAAGAGGGTAAGTGTTGTTGCACATGATGAAAATGTCCGTGTCTCAGTTGATGGAGGAGAAATTGGCCATGCTAAGGGAAGAAGGGGCCAGGGCCACCATGGAGATGCAGGGGCTGTCTGACCTTTTGGTCTTGCCACTGCTCAGGCATTTGCTTTGCTTTGTTTAATAATCTGACTAATAAACTTGGCTTGCTTTTTTGTTCTTATTATACAGTGAATTACCATGAAGGATGGCTCACTCATCCCTGAATTTGCCTATGCTTCCTTTGCAAAGCCTAGGTAAGCCTTCAATTATTTTTCATCTTTTGATGAAAGTCTTTGAAAACAAAAATTCAGTATGAATGTCAAAAAACTCTGCAGTGTATGAGGTGTGTTGTTTATGCACCATTTTGGCAGAAAAGATCAACATATATTTTACACTTTATATTTACTTTTCAAAGATGAACTATGATACAGGCTTCACATCACCAAAAAAGATTTTTGATTCTTAAACTGCCTACTGTAACTAAATATTCATTTCCATTCAAGGGAGAAAAGAAAAGGAAAACTGCAGAACTTTCTTTAAGGCATCTTATTGTTGTATGAGAGTGAAAACAGTGATGAAAATATTGCATTTCTGTTATTGGAAATAATTGGGTTTCTTATCAGAGAACTGTTACTACTTGCATCAGTCCTGACACTACAGAAAGATAAATCCTTTACTAGTCAGATGGAGTTGGCAATGGCAGACATAAAAGCATTAAGTCAAGGGATTTCAAACACTATTCACATCACATAAACAACAAATGTGGCTGAAAGCAAGAGCCTAAGAAAAATTATGAAGTTTCAAAATACACAGAGCAGGCTTATCTCTCTGCTGTGAACCTACCCAGTAGACTGTTTCACTAGCAATGCTGTAGAAAACATGGGATACAAGCATGTGGAAAGGCTGGACATTTTGTGAAGGTGTATAGAGTTTTCAGTCTAATCAAGAAACAAATGAAATTGCTCTGCTAGATGCTAATGTTCTGAGCGTGGACTGAAGCTGTCTGAAATACCTTGCAGATGCAATACTGTGTATTGCTCATGTTTTTTCTACATCAGGAAACCAGCCTCAGGCTATTGAATTAAACATAGATACTGGATCAGCATTTTCTGTACTACCTCAATTTACTTAGAATGCTTCAAAGCTTGCTCCTTTCTGAGCCTAGGGTGCATCTATGTGAGGAATTGAATACCTGTGTTTGGCTTTCTTCATAGAATCATAGAATCATAGAAACATTTGGATTGGAAGGGACCTTAAAGACCATCTAGTTCCAACCCCCCTGCCATGGGCAGGGACACCTTCCACTAGACCAGGTTGCTCAAAGCCACATCCAGCCTGGCCTTGAACACTTCCAGGGATGGGGCATCCACAGCTTCTCTGGGCAACCTGTTCCAGTGCCTCACCACCCTCTCCAGGAAGAATTTCTTCCCGATGTCCAATCTAAATCTACCCTCTTTCAATTTAAACCCATTACCCCTTGTCCTGTCACTACAGGCCCTTGTAAAAAGTCTCCCCCAGCTTCCTTGTTGGCCCCTTCAGGTACTGGAAGGCTGCAATAAGGGCTCCCCGGAGCCTTCTCTTCTCCAGGCTGAACAAGCCCAACTCTCTCAGCCTGTCCCTACAGGAAAGGTGCTCCAGTCCTCTGAGCATCTTCGTGGCCTCCTCTGGACTAGCTCCAACTGGTTGATATCCTTCTTTTGTTGGGGGCTCCAGAGCTTAGGTTAATACTATTGCCTACTACATTCAGAAATGTGCATAGCTGTATTTCCATCCTTGGCAGAGGCTTCTGGATTGCACTGGCTAGTCCAGGAGTTAGTGGCCGCTCAACATTTTAAGCTTCCTAAGTGTGAGAACAAATTTGTTTGTTCATTCACTTCTAAGCTATAACATGTGAACCATTATATTATTAGGACAGCAGACACCTGACAGCATTTGTTGCACCAAACTGCTTGACGAGATTTGTAGTCCATGCACTTTAAAAATATCAGTAATTGTTTAGTGTGGATCCAGCTTTATCTTGATGGTGTATAAGAGCTATAAAGCTTTTTGTAATGCACAAAACAATTGATAAACTATCCTGAATTAATAACTTTGTAGTAAGCTAAGAATTAGTAACCTGAATATGTAACTTTGTTAAATGTCCTGCCATACAACTGGTTAATTTTTGTGACACATCATAACTTTTGCAGACTGCACTGAAACCTTATGAGTGTCCTGCTGTTACAAATATACCATTGAAAGTCAAGCATTAGTTTTTTGTCTTCAGTCTTTCATCACAAGATGCAAAGTTGATTCAGAATTATGCTTCAGTTGCTCAGCTCTCTAGGTTACTGATTTGTATAATTTCATGCTAGTCCTGGATTGTTGTGGAAACTCGATTGAAAGAGTAAAGCTCAGTCAAGAGCAAATCTAGTAGCATTTGTTTTGGTGGCAACCATAGTTGAGACAAATTACTCCTCTGATCATGGGCTTGTCCAGTGGTGGCGTAATCATTGCAATTCATTTAAAAAAATGAGTGAAGAGGAAATAGAAAATGCCATGTCCCCAGGCTTACAGTTCAATGGCATGAAGGGAGCTTTTACATTCATTACAAGTATGTATACAGCAGTACGATTTAGAATTGTTTGACATACTGATTTAAGAGAAACTACAGTAATGCCTCACAATCCAGTGGCTCAATGTTCTCAAATGCCTTGACGGATTTTTAGTACCGTGCTTCACACTAAGCAACAAGTCCTTCACAAGATGGATGTGTGGTATCAGATGTTCTTTGACTCACTGTCTTAGAAATGCTACCAGCCAAATGTGCAGTTGTACTGTTGGTCTTGTCTGGATGTTGAAGTTAAGGCTGCTCCAAAATTTTGCTGCATGAAGGTCACATTATGGGACAGTAGCCATGTGTTGCACTGTAATTCCAATTTATCCTTTTCTCTAATTCATGTAAGAACTTGTGAGTGATACCATAGTGCCATTTGACCTTGCAGATCATCTCTCTGGTAAATTACTTCAGGAAGGAATCAGACATAGTGCTTAGGTTACCACCTATTTTCAGCAAGCATAAGTGAATTCTCCTTTAGGTGTCCTGTAAAGCAGGAAGAGTTAACATCTGACACCAAATTTCAATATATATCCTCAGGATTTGAAGTGAGGTAATTCAAAAGGGACAGATGAAAACTTAAATGCTCTGCACTCTGTACCATGCCAGGTTTTCACCTGATTGTCAGCTGCACCACTTCTGGGAGTAGGGATCAGGACCACTCATTCCTACCCTGTTGCAAATGAGTGCCCTAATCACAAGGTCACAGTGCTGGCATCTTCCTAATTTGCTCAACTTTTGATCCCATGACTCTTGCTGCCTTGGTTTTATCCAGACGCTGCTTTGGCAGGAGGAGTGAACAACACCTTTAACCTACCGCTATGTTTGTCTTCTGGGGGAGCTTGAAACCCGTCAGCTGAAAGAGAGCCTAAAATGCATTTTCCACTTTCTAGGCAAGTGACTTAACCACAGTGCTATTCTGGAGAAGGTAGAGAGCAGCACCGATGCCAATACTGCTCCTCCAATCTTAGTTTCAAAAGTCAATGTGATCAGTTAAGCAGCCACCACTAGAAAAGGACCCAGGCTCTGTAGAGGGGTGGGAGAATAAGGTAAAATGCTTCCTGAAGCTTTGTTTTGGCAGACACTTTTTGGCAGTACCTGGGCGGGATCTTGGTAAGTGGTGTTTGAGGTGTCAGACTCCTGTAATTTCCATTCCACTTTGCACAGTACAGCAGTCTTAAGGTTCAGAGGTACATAAAAGTCATGGAATATATTGGAAATGAAAGTTTTTAATTATGCTGGACATTCCCTAGCCTATTGCCATCAGTGTTAGAGAAGTGACAACACTATGCATGGGAATGCCAAATGTAATTAAAAATGTTGGTTTCAAGTAGAATCTGTGATTTTTCTGACACCTGCAATGTCACAGTCTTTAAATGGATCTCATCCCATTTGAAGGCTGACAACCTACCTGAGCCTCAGGAGAAGAGAATCAACTGGGATAAAATGAGAAATGTGCCAAATCTTTACTCTTTGAAATTCATGCTGTACTTTCTCTGAAGTCTGAAAATGTTCCATTCACACGTTCTGTGACTGGAAGTAAGCTGGGACCGTGTGCTTTGCCATGGCACGCAGATAGTGCTGATTGGACATGGCATATGCAAGAAAAAAACCTGAAGCAGTCTTTGCTCTCCAAGTGGAAATGCAAAACAATACTATTTTGCAAATTCACTTCTCTAATTCTCCCTTGACAGAGGTGTCCAGTTTTTGAACAGATGTAGTAGATGTCCCAAAGATGTTCCATGGACACCAGGATGGGGGTCATCACACCTGTTTCAGAGATCAGTAATGTAGACAACTGTATCTGATATAGTCAGCCTTGACTCCCATGACAGTAGAGAGAAATAGGTGCACTTGCAAGGCTTATGTTGTCTGATCTATTTTATGTGCATACTTTAGGATGGGAGGAGACGCACTGCAGAAGCACCTATTTTGCCTTTATAAACAATAAAATTTGCAAGTCCAACACAACTATAGATGTCTACATTGTAAACATTTACAGTGGTGAATCAGATGGATCTAACCCAATGTCTAAGTGTGGTGTATTCAGTCGAACTGGCGGTGGCTCACTTGAAATCTCTGTGCTCAAACTGTATTAACCTAAAATAAAGTCACTGTATATGCTGAAACCTCTCCTGATGTTACTCTGAGTGTGGATTTGAACCGTTGGCTTTAAATTCCTATAGCTCATACAATCCCTTGCACTTCATCAAAACAACCCCTCGGGAGAGCTTGCTTTTGAGAAATGTTAAGACTTTTTTAAGATATTTCCAAGCTGGCACTGGATGGACTTAGCAGGCGTGAAAGTGGGGAATGAGGACCCACGATGACATAATATAAACATTTGGACTTGTGAGCAGATGAGTTAGGATGTAATTAATGCAGCTACACTTGCAGCTTAAACGCCATCAGGGAAGAGACCTCATTCTTCTTGGTGACTTGTATGCTAGTGTAGGTAGGTTAACTGCATCTTTTCAGAGTTTCAGCCCTGCAAAATGTTCCTCCAAGGCTGCTCTAGGACAATGAAGCCTTATGAAGACATTATATTGTCTCCCACAGCCAAAGTTGAATTTATGCAGGTGCTCTAGACACTTGAATGACAATAATTGGGCTCCTGTTACTATTGCTTGAAATCTGACTAAACTGCAAATATTTTTCAGTAGTTTTGCGTTTATAGTCACATTTTATCCATTTGAATATCACTTCAGGAGCTTGACTTGATATGATTATCACACAGCTATTTATACAGTAACCAGAATTATTATTTTTTTTTTTTATTTTCGGGGGTAAAATTATCTCTTTAGCTGTTACTTGAATTGAATAATTTCTGCACCATCTGACTTGCTAATGAGCTTGTCACCTACATACATTAATGCCAAAGATCTGATGTCAAGGACACATACCATGTTGGTACAGGCTGTGCAGTCCAGAAGCTGATATGCTTACTCTCTGGGGCAGGCATCTGTCTAGCCAATGCAAGCAGCATGCCCTGCTGTCATTCCAGAGGGAAAAAAATGCTAAGTGACAGCTTAACAAGAATTTAAACACTGAATGAGGAATAACAGAGAACAGCAGAAGAGAGACAAACATAAAATATGGTTCCTCTCAGAAACTTCTCCTTACTTCAGGAGAACCCAAATTTAAATGAGTATATTTCTTCCTGCCTGCTTGCCAAAGAAAATTAAACTCTTGTCTCAGAAAATAGGTTTGTTTTACAGAGAAAACAGTGCTATTATTAATTCATTTCTTTCTTAGTAGAAAGTGCCAGACAGAGATTATCACTAAAACAATACATTTACTGTTTCCAGAGTATTTCATCATTTTATCCAACTAGCTAAATAGGTTGTAACCTACAAGATGTAAGAAAGGAATAAGTAAAACCACAGGAATATGACAAAGCAGTGACAGGGAGGGCTGATTAGTCAAAGAGAGCAGGGAAGGAGCAGTGGATCCCACCTTTGGCTGGACAACATTTGGAGAAGGCTCTTTAAGCCAGACCCAGGTTCAAAGATGGAAGTGAAACAACTGCGACAGAATCAATCCAATTAACTTAATGGTGACGTGAAAATGGGGCAGTTAATAAAAGTGTAGTAGGATATATTGGAGTTTGGGTTGTTTTTAAGGAAATCATGCTGTCTGGATCAGTTTCAACTAACCAGGCTTCAGGAGTCGTTCTTGCTCTTCTCTGACCTCCATTTGTTTTTCATCTTTCTTGCACAGCTTCTTTTAATACTAAGGTCTTTTGATCATTATTGTTTTCTTCTTGACATCATGGTCCTATGAAGCCTTTTGCTTAAGGCTGCAATCCAAGATTTACCCTGGCTTAACAGTGCCCCTTCTCAGAAAAGTGTCTGGAAGTGTGTAAGAGCCTGACTCCTTCCTCTGCCATAGGTTTGGGCTGGGAAGTGGCCTCCGGGTCTCTATCACTGTTGGCACTCACTCCTTGGGTCTGTGCTCCATCAATCTGTCTCAAAAGCCTTTCCTGCAGGCCTTGTGTTGACCTGCAGCATTCTCAGCTGTGTTCAGTGGTTTAATTTAAATGACTCTTTTTAGTGATCTTTGTCCCCCTCTTTAAGCAAAATGGTTTATTTGCAGTGTAGGCACAGCAACACAGGCTTTATTCAAGCATTTGCAAAAGCCTGGCTGCAGTATCATGGAGCTCAGCATATGGAAGTTGGCAGAATTTGTCTGCTTTCACTGGAAAAAAAGGCTTTTTTCTGCTGTGGTTAGACTGCCACCAGTATTCAGGCTAGTTAGTAAAGTATAAGCCACAGCGATGTCAGTGTGCAACTGCAGTACAGACATAGCTAATGCCAGATTAACAATTCATGTATGTGAAAAGCTGAAATGCAATGCTGATTTTATTTGATATTATTGATGCTCATCAGAAATCCACCTCCTGATGGGGCATACTTATTTTAAAATAAATATCATGTATTGCAGAGAACTTGCACAGCAGGGAGCCACAACAGTCTCTCTCGGTACCTTTTGCTAAATAGATTGTGGGCATGCATCTGTCTTATTCAGGGTCATATTTTATTTACTTTGTTTTCAGTTGTGGCTATTCCTTATCCTAAGTTTTCTTTTATTACTCATTTTCTCTATGACAGTTGTAATTTTCCAGGTCAGTCTTTTCAGGCACCTTTTACCATATGCAAAGAGACTCTGTAAATAGGATATACACAAGTTACAAGTATAGAATGGTTATTTAGTGGTTAGCACAAATATAATACAGCAACTATTACTGTGCTATTCATCTAAGTGGTAGTGAGCTCACCACAGAGCCGTTGCTGGTCAGCAGTCGCCAGTCATGTGGGGAAGGACTGTGCTTCACTGCTCTCCAGAGCACATCCTCCGTGGTGGTGAGTTGCTGTTTTCCAAATCCCTGTTTCTCTCTTCCAGATTTTATACCTTCCAAGGTTCATGTTTTCCCTTTTGAACTTTCCTCCCTGAGTTGCTAACAATCTGTCTCAACATTCCTGTGTCTACAATTTTACCTTCCTTATCTTACCAGCTTCTGCTCTGCACACCTTCTGTGATCTTTCTCACAGCTTCAGTTTCCTTAGCAGCATGAGCCAAGGTTATATGGCTGGACTGTATCAGAGCTGGGGCCTTTAGGCCCTTTTGCTTATTCTTTAAAATTATTCCAAATCTCAACTCATCACAAGTATTCCTCCTCCATACAAAACAGCTGTTTGGCTTATGTTCATTTATCACTGGTGAAAGAGAGCGTATGGCTACCCAAATCTTCACCCAGTCTTTGGAGTTTACAAGTTTACCATTTGGTTTACCATTTGGTTAGAAAGGAGAAATTTTTGGACTCCCTGAAGTGCTTGAGCTGTTTCTATATCTTATTGCTCTCTGGGGTGGCAGATGGCTATGCTGCGATTCAATGAAATTGCAGTATGTCTTTTAATCAAGCTGAGGTACTTATCAACCTTCAGCTGCCCAGTCCAAATGCCCATGTAGCTGTGAGAAGGCCTTTCTAAAGCTCTGTGAGAGGGCTGAACTGACGGGGACCTGACTTTGGTATGCTGCACATGCCTCTCTGTGTGTGGTTCTGACCTAATACAGAGGAGAGACTCCTTGCAGGCTTCCGCTCTGCTCGCTCTTCGTGGAGACAAGACAAAGTTGATCCTAGAGCTTGATCAACATCAAAATCATCATGAGTTTTGCTCATTATCTCACAGTACATTTTGTCGCAGGACTCATATTGTAAATAATTTTAGGTAAGGCAACAGCTTTTTCAGGTCTGTATGTGAGATTTGGGAAAGGAACTATCTTTTATCAGTGTATTTAGGACATGCACCTTGTGCCTGTAAAATGTCATTCAGCACGTTGGACCAATTAGCCTTGGAGGATTCCTTCCAGAAGAAAACATCTTATACATTTGCTTGTAAACATTCAGATTCCAAGAATCTAGAGACAGGTCTTTCAAAGGAACGTAGAAATAAAAGAACATATATTTTCTTGATTTCTGCTTGAAAGGCACAATGCAAAACTAAATTGTATTTATGCTATATTTAACTGAAATGGTACTTTCTTGACATATTTAGTAATCTATAGCTGTCTAGATTTAAGAAGTGTTCCATGTATTTCTTTTCATGTTTTCCTATTTTCCCAGTAACTAATTTACTCCAAGGGATACACAATTTCAAAAGCCAAAGACAGGAAACACTAACTCCTTTTTCAGCACATGCCATAAAAGTGGAAGAAATCAGGTTTCAATAATAAACAACATTTGCCACTGTAAATGGGCCAAAGTGCCAGTACAGGTAAATGCTTGACAATCGCGTTAATCACCGTGAGAGAGTGGGCTTATGCAACCAGACACTGCGCTCTGGAAGTGCTTGCGCATGCATTCCCTTCTGAGACGGATTTGTAGTTTGAAGAACGGCTGGTTGCTACTAGTCATCAGTGTACACTGTCCATTTTGAGCAATGAATTCAGAGCTATTCAGCCTCAATGAATCCTGACAAGCAGAAACGGAGCCATATTCTATTTTCTGAAATGTCTTCTCTCATTACACATTGGTGCTCCTTTGACAGCTTCTCTTCCAGCTGTCATAACGTCTTCTGTCATCCACCATCCAATAGGATAAAACCAAAACTCTGAATATTTTATTAACAAATTACTGCGGATATTCAGGGCTTTTGTACTCTTATTATCAGCACAGAGTTCTATTAATTCCTTTTTTATACCATATCATGACACAGACACAACCTTTGTGGCAGTGAGTTTCTTTGGTTTTCCACAGGAAAATAATCAGAGAGTATTCAGTTCAGGGTTAAACATTTTTGGTACCTAATACCTGAGAATTTTTCCAATTATTTAACAAATCTTCCTATACTTTGAACGACTCATGTTAAAGCATTTTTATGGATGCCAAACATTGCCACATTTTCTATTACTTGTCACCCCTGTACTGCCACTTCAGATCTAGTCAGTGTTTGACATATGACCTGAGGAAATACTATGATCAGGGAACTAATCACCAGAAAATCTACAAAGTATGTGTAAAGATGTTTCTATACCCTGTATGATTTAAAGAAGGAAGCAAGTACAGGAAGGAAAAGAGAAAACCCTGCACTTACATGTGGCCATTTTTTTCAAGGCCAGGCAGATTTGCACATTTGAAGAACCATTTGGCTTCGGTAGGAAGCAGGGTTATTCAAATAAGTGAGTCAATCCAGCAGAAACTAGACTGTGACAGTCAGTATCCATTTGTGGGTGATTACTTACCAAATCATATTACAGAATAAAACAATGTTTAAAAATGAGTCATCTTTCGTAATCAAGAAAATGCTTCATGTATTTTTTGTGAAAAATTTGGAGTTTTCAGTCTTCCTAAAATAAAAACCTATACAAAAGCTCCTTCTGAAATATGATTAATGGATGCAAAATTTGATCATATAAAAATACTAATTACTTCCGGCTGTTGAATTACATAAAACAATGGAGTATCTCATAATGTTTAGACTATGACTACTGGAAAGAAAAGCTAAAGTTTGGAACTGGTAAGAGATATTTAATAGAAAAAAGGCATTGGATCAGTATCCTTGGATTTTTTGGAGGCTTTGGGTCAAAGGGTCTTCTGCACCCACTGCGTTATGGGGGTGGTGAAGAAAGAGAGAGACCATGCAGGATCCTTTCTGCATCTTGCTCAGAAAAGCTTGATGGCAAATAGATTAAGATAACTGCTTCCATAAAACAGAGTGAGAAGAGGTAGTATGTAAATCTCACGTCCCTTCAGATGCTGGGCACCCTACATCGAACAGAGCCCAGATGGATTTTCCCACAGTGCACAGATTCTGTCCCTGGAAAGAAGCTGTTCTTTTTAGCTATTCAAGATATTATATAATTTCTTTACATGCAAACAACTCTATTTACAAAAGATGTTCTCATGAAAACTTGCAGCACTGTTAGGTAAAGGCAAGGCCACATGTGTGGCCTGTTACAGTGAGCTGACCTCATTGAATGGCAAGGATTTGCATGACACAAGGCAGGCCTGTGCCTGCTCAGGTGAACTGCTGTGTGGATCGCTAGCTCCTAAACTTGTAACAGTGTCCAGGTGAGGATTAATACATGGGGTTAGAATTAGGGCTTTTTTGGTCAAGGAAGGGGATTGTGATGGTTTCGACTGGGATGGAGTTAATTTTCTATATGGGGCTGTGTTTTGAGTTTGTGCTGAAAACAGTGTTGATAACACAGGGATGTTTTCATTACTGCTGAGCAGTGCTTACATAGATTCAAGGATTTTTCTGCTTCTCACACCACCTCACCAGCAAGTAGACTGGGGGTGCACAAGAAACTGTGAGGGGACACAGCTGGAACAGCTGACCCCAACTGACCAGGGGAATATTCCATACCAAATGGCATCATGGTCAGCAATATAAAGCTGGGGGAAGAAGAAGGAAGGAGGGTGACATTCAGAGAGATTGTGTTTGTCTTCCCAAGTAACCACTGCATGTGCTGGAGCCCTGCTTTCCTGGAGATGGCTGAACACCTGCCTGCTGATGGGAAGAGGTGAATTAATTCTTTATTTTGCTTTGCTTGTGTGCACAGCTTTTGATTTACCTATTAAACTGTTTTCATCTAAACCCATGAGTTTTCTCACTTTTACTCTTCCAATTCTGTCCCCCATTCTACTGGGCAGAGTGAGAGGCTGTGTGGTGATTAGTTGCTGGCTAGGGTTAAACCACGACAAGGTCATAACCTTTACCATCCTTCTTCACTATTTACTCAGACTCAGTAGGGCTGAAAATTGACCAAAAGAACATACAGGTTTGAATAAATACAAGTTTAAATTGTTAGTCTGAGAATTTTAACTTCTAAGAAAGTTGAGTTCAGTTGTAGCTGTATTATTTAGAGCAGAAAGAAACAGACATCACTTTAGCCAATGCAATTTTGGATAGACTTGAGCAGCACGATCAACCACATCTGGAGAAAGAGAAAAATAACCAGAGTCTTAACTATCAGAATTAAAAAGCTAGTTATATGTAAATAAATGGAAAGGAAAAATTAAGGGTGTGTGCAGGTACCTTTAATATGTCAAAGCAGAAGACCAAGGGTTTGCACATATCTCAGATTGCAAATACAGAACAGATATAGTTGCTTTGTTGGAGGATTGAAAGTGAAGGAGCTGGAAAATTGGAGTAGTAGAGGACTGCAGTCAAATGGGATTCACAGAGATGGCTAGGGAAAGCAGCACCCTTGGGGGAGATAAGGTGCCTTGGTAGACAGTCATGCTAAAGCCGTGCTGCTGTGATCTGTAGAAGAGTGGAACGTGGACTGCTTGAAAATAAGAAAGTCCTGGGTCTGCAAAGGTGATTGGGTCCTTACAAAGATACATGTTCCTGTTTTG
Organism: Eurypyga helias; assembly: GCF_000690775.1. Classification (NCBI taxonomy): domain Eukaryota; kingdom Metazoa; phylum Chordata; class Aves; order Eurypygiformes; family Eurypygidae; genus Eurypyga; species Eurypyga helias. The sequence continues at coordinate 80,689 of NW_010253248.1, read as the reverse complement.
CTGTTCCCCCACGATGCTCTTAAATACACAGGGGTCACAGGACTGGAAGGGATAATGAGCACAGCCTACCACACACCCCTCCTGATGGTGACACCAGGAGGATCTTCAAGAGATTTTCTCCTTGTTCCTGTCCCTTGAGTTTTGTTAGCATTCTGGCCTGAGACACCTAGATGAAAAAACACAACGCCATTGTAAATGCTTGTTACACTGGCACTGCAGTAACCGAGCTGTCCAGTTAACGATAAGATAGAAATAAGTAGGAGCTGCTAGGATATGGTTTAGAAGGGTGACATAAGCCCCCTGACTGGCTATTTCTGATGTGTGCAGAACTCCAATTTTAAATGATTTACAGGAACTGAGAATGTGACATTGTTGATGTGACATTTTGGGTTTCTTTTCTCCATGTCTGTTCTGTGTAATGATTGTTGAGTTAGTCTGCTTACATATGGTGAGAAAAAACAGATTTTTTACTCTAGCTCTAAGCTATGCTGCAGGCAGATGGGAGTATTTTCTTGAAATAGAAAGTGGCTGTAATAAACAAGGAAATATAGATGAGGCTAATCATGATGGCTTCCATCAAATCTGTCAGTCCTGCACTTATTGCCTGATTTATCAGAACAGCATGGATGTTTCCTTTTCCCCAAGACATCTGGCTTGCAAAGTAGTTGGTGGGTAATAATTGACTTTGAAAATTTTAGCTAATTTTACATCTGGAGAATTCCAGCCAGTAACATTTTGGAAAAGTATATTGTTTTCCTGAATAGCACTGGGGCAGTTTATTCATAGCATCACTATGTCTAACCATTGATTGTTCTTCCATATAGATTCCAGGCCTGCAATTATTCCCATTTAGGATTTTTTTACCCTGATTTATTATTGATCGTAATGTTTTTTACACATCTGTTGCGTTCCCTTCATCCACGAATATTTGAATATTTAAATTAACTAGAGTTTGGGCCAAAACACAGATTTGAAATTCACATCTGTGTTTTGTCCCCTTTCTACCATTCAGTGTGAGAGCTTTCCTCATAAGGTTTTAGTTCAGCTACATCCCACTAACCACACATAATCATCATCTTGACCAATGCAGAAGCAAGTAGGAGATGTGATAAAGGTTTGGGTTACAGACAGTTGCAGAGACAGTTTTTCTGGTGGGGCATAGGATATGGATGGAGAGTCAGTAGGAAATGCATCCCTTGTTCAATCCCCACTTCCCAGTGGTATCCCATGCACTGATACCACACAGCTGAAAAGACCTGTCAACAAAGGAACAGGTTACCAAGACATGTTTATTGCCTCCAGTAATCGTCTTTTCTAAATGTTTCAAAGGAATGTGCAAGAACCCTTGAAGAAAACTATAGGAAAATCCATGCAAAGGAACATTTCTTCACAAAAATGACTAGTTTAAGGATAGCATACAGAGAAAAAGGGTACTTCCATTAATTTTATTTGTAAAGTAGAATTTGGATTCCGAAGTTTTAACGTTAATTTTAGGATTTTTCTCTCTAAGAGCTCTTTAGAAATTATATAAAATTTACATTATCAACACTGAAAAAAATATTATTCAATGTTCAGAATAAATCTTCTCATTAAATTTATTTTAAAATGTTTAATTCATCATGGACAATGATTTCTTTATTTAGGGGCTTTAAGTTTAATTTAAACTTCATCATGCAATTTATCCCTCAATTTAATTTTATATTTATCCCTCAAGTAATAGCTTTTTGTAACTTCATATAACATTATATAATCACATTGTTCATTAATTTCTAATATATACGTTTCATTAATAACAAATTCCTATGTTTGTAAATGCATTATTATTATGCAGTATTCCAGATCAAAGCATCCTTTCTTTAATAAATCATAACAATATTCTGAGAAAGACTTTCTTAATACACTATATTGTATTTTCTATTTTTAGTACAGAAACCAACATTTGATTCTTTTCTGAGGGAAGAGTGGGAATGGGAGGAAGGAATCAGTGTTATTCAACATAGATTGTATGCTGTGCTTATCAACATTGTGTCTGTAGCATTCACTGGCTGTGGATAAAAGCAGTTGTATTTTGATTTATATCAAAGTTTAAAATAACTGAAACGGCCAATGATTGATTTAAGTGAAGGCTCAGATAGATAAGCAATTTATCACAGCCATAAACCCTATATTGCTGGAGGAACATGGAAGCAATTTTACTGTTTTTCCAAAATCAGACTTTTCTCACGGTCGATGTACTCTGGCATAATGGGTTGCTGTGCATTAGCATGCAACAAGTATACTTAAATCTCAGTGAGCATAGGTAATGCCAACTCCATGTACCTCTCACCTGCGATGTGAAGGATTCTCTTGCTGTATTCTTCCACCACTCCGTCCTGAAGCTTTTCCTGTGAAAGGAGATGGCCTGAGACTATGTTATCCTCAGAGTGACTACAAATGTTCTAAAGATGCCAATGTGTCTATTCGTCCCTGCTTGTGGTGATTTAGAAAATTAAGATCATCACAGGAAGGCATGGATAACAGCACCTAGGTTTTCTTTTTTAATATAGTTTTTGATTCTGAGCAAGATATTGTGTTGAAGTACCAAAAAGGAGAGAAGCTATGACAACCTCAATAAAGACCATGAAATATGGAAATCTCCTTAGCAAATCCATTCCTATATCATTTTCAAACAGGCTTTGACGATACATGTTGGAGAGTTTACATAAACAAAACACCACATGTACCCATATCTATACAACATTTTTGACAAGTACTTCGAAATTACCCATATTCAATGAATCCCAGTTCTTGATTTCTTCACAGGTGCTGTACTTATGATGGATGCCCACAGAGGTAAATAATGATTTTAAAGTGCCTCTGTGTTTTTGCAATTACGTGAATTTCCCGCATACTGCATTTTATTTTTACTGAGCATAGGATGAGTACTTCCTTTTTTAATGTCAGTGGCTTTTGGAGGGGGACACTTAACAGTGGCATTAATGGCTTGCAGCTTGGAGAAATTTCTTCATCCCAATGGCACTGGATATTACAACAATTGACACAGAGGTGCTAGCATCAGCAACACACTGTTTCTCACTTTCACTGCTAGTGGCATTGATGGTCAGCTTCGAGGGGGCTAGAGAATATCAAGTGAGGAGCCTGGGGACTGAAGTGGCAGCTTTTCTTTTTTATTTTGGATTTATGCATTTTAAGTCACTCCTCATTGATGTCTGGGAAAGACTCCTAGCAGAAAAACACACAAGAGAAAAAGTAAAAATGTGGAATGCATCAAACAAGAATTCCTGGTGGTGACAAGGTCAAGCCAAGAAAATAATTAATTAAATATTGCAAGTGCCATTTTTGTTTCCAGTTCCAAGATGGTGTTTTAACAACGAATTTACTGTGCTCAAGAATGTGTCTTTGCAGAAGAAAAGAATTAATGTTTGTCATTTGTTTCTCGCTGCTTTTATGAAAAGCAGGAAGAGTCAATAAGGAAAGATCAACCAGAATTTGCTTATGTCTGTTTTACCTGCACTTCCTATATATACCACAACTTTTAAAAAAATGTCACAAATGACAGATGGTGGTGACAGATTCACCTATAGGCCAGATGGACTAGGGGCCTGGGGCGACATAAACTAGGACAGCATGGAGTAGTCAAAAGGAGAAAAGTGATTGCCTCGAGATTAAAGCCAGCTTTGCAAAATTTGACTCACCCTGTCACCTGGAGCAGAGTGATTTTTTTTTTCCTTAACAAGTTGTAGATTATCATCAAAGCTTCTCATTTTTGCCACAGAAACTAAAAGCAGGGATAGCGTGACATGTTTTCCATTGCTGAAGCACATGATGCAGATTTTCAGTTAGGAAAAGTGTGTTCTCTTCTTCTCTAAATACATACTTTGTTCATAATTTCTTTATCAGCTAATCATATGCATGATTTAATGTTTTGGGGTGCAAGATAGTATAAGAAATATTAAAGTATTATTTATACTAATGATCGAAGAAGAAAAAGATTAGTACCTACAAGTAATGGCTCCAGTTCCCCTTACCCTTGCTTTATGGTTGTGTGTGTTTATTACAAACCAAAATATGATTTGTTCACTCCTGATTTTGGGAGTATCAAGCTGGGCTGCTATGTTCACTCTCAGACCATGGTAGGAATGATGGACATCCATGGCTGCAACCTTATCACCATGTCAGTGGGGCAGGAGCACTGCAGCCTTGGCCTCAGAGTAGGGCAGAGGACTTGTGGCAAGATATAGGACTTCTAGGACCTGTCATGGCTTGGGAAAAAGCATGAAAAATTAGGTTGGTTGTGATGCAGATAATCACTGCTAGGCTACAAAAATATCTGGAGAATAAAGGGCAAATATTTTTAAGTTTTCAATAGATGGAGTAGAAATGAAACGTTTTTTATTTCTCCTCTGGGTGACAAAGCGTTATTTGATCAGCAAGCTATTTTCTTCATAGTGATTTAATTTAAAATAATACAGAAGAAAATAACTCTGACTCTGGTTATTAATTAATATCCAGTACTGGATATTGCTTAGAGCTTTTTGGTGAATTGGCTTTTCTGAAGTGAGATATAAAATGGTTATACAGTAGTTAGAGGGGGTTTTTCTTTTCTACCTTAAGAATTCGTATATGAGCCAAACATTTGTGTGGCTGCCACTTTGGAAGAGAAACGTGTTGTGCATATTGACTGGTGGATCAGCAACCATTAGTGCCACTAGCAATAAACTACCATGAGAGGAAGCTCACTTGAACTGTCAGCACGCTGGCGATGGAGAGCCTTTATTTTGTAAGAAAAAGTTTTCCGAACTTGCTTTTCAGACCAGCAATTCTTCAAAATGTTGTGAAAGCCTTTTTAGCATTCAAGAGCTTTTACGTTTGTGCTATTCAGATCAAATAATGCAGTAGATGTTGTTCCCTTTCTTCAGGTAATTTGCCTTGGAAATTTTGTTGAGTTTCGGTTCCCTTAACCTGCTTGGAGTCAGCTGTTTCTAAGGTTAGCTACACAATGACACAGCACTGTGTACCCAGAGCATGGCAAATCTACCAAGCAGGAGCCTGGAACATCCTAGCAAGTGCCCAGGTCCTTTGCATGTCCTCCCCTGTACCCACAAAGGCGTGGAAGGAGCTGTGCAGGCAGCATTGAGGGGTGGCATCAGCAGGGCCAGAGGAAGCAGAGATGTCTTCCAAGGGCCATTCCTGGAGGCTTTCAGGCACACCATGACTCTCCACAGAGAGAGCGTTTCAGGTATATTAATTGATGCAAGACAAAGTCTAACGGCAGAAGTTCACAATGAAGCACAAAGGTCCAATTCAACCCCTTTCTGAATCACTGTAAAGCAGAACAGTTAAAGAACAGGCAGTGGCATTATTATGGAGACCCTGCACTGGTGTTATGTTCTTATAACACTCTAACCACAGTCCTGATTTACACATCAGCACAAACTGTGAATCCTGTCCAGCACATTTTACCTCATTTTCTCCTTTTGCACTCTTTTGTATGGAAATATCCTGTGACAAGACATACAGCAACCAGTATAACAAGCACCTTGACCACAGAGCAAATTTCTGTTGTCGTGGATGCAGTCTACAGGCTCTGAATCATTTTTGCTGAGCAAGGAGTTGTAGTTGTTCAGGACATGATGGTCCTGTGGAGCAGAACAACCTTCTGCTGGAGGTCATCACAGCAGCTGCACTGGCTGCTGGGAACCAGTCCGCTTACCTTAGCTGGTCTAGTTGGCAAAACAGTGTTTCAGCATCCTTTCAAAGGCAGTTCAGGCTGTTAGAAGCCCAGTGCATTGGAGTGGCTGATGTGGGAACAGGCTGCATTTTAATACCTTTGCTAGGGGAGTGGTAGCTTTCAATAGAGGCAAGGAAACAGCTGAGGTTGATAATATTTCACACCACCACAGTGAGTTACCAGCAGTCATCTGATAGAGCTCAAGCCCCCTGCAGACCACAGTAGGTGGTATTACAGAAAGAAAAAGCTCTTCTGTGAACAGCAGCATTTAACAAGCCTGACTTTCTACAGATTTCTTGTGCTGATTCTATTAAACACTCCTCCACTAGCACTTTCTTAGCTACTTCACATGCTCCAATGCTTGTCTTGCAGCCCTCAATATCCCACCACAATGGTCCTTCTGATCACATATGGGAACTGTGGTTGCAAATTCTTTCAGGTAAAAACTGAAAAAAGAATTCATGAGCAGGAAAAGCATTGTATAGCCTGATTCTCCATCTGATCCGATAGCTTGATAGAATTATTAGATTTAAAAAAAAAAAAAAAGTTTGAAGTGGCTTTTTCAATAGGAAATACGTTTTTAACTAAATGAAGTTAAAAGTGTCAGCTAGCTTTGGAGTTCTGAGCAATTTGGAGGAAGGAAGCATCCTACGATCATCTTAAAGTCTATCTTGGCAAAATAGCAGAGGCTTCCACTTCATTGTTAGAAAATATTATAAAAAAAATTGGGTTTAGACTTTAGTACACTTTTTTCCAGAGAGAAAAAAATATTTCTAACTAGCTCTACCCAGTTTTCCTCTACTGAAGTAAATAAATTTAGGCTGAAACAAAACTAGGAGAATAGATGGGGAAGGTTGGAGTTTCATGAAGTATCCTACATCTCTCTAAACACACTAACTCTCAGAAAAATACAGTGCTGAACCTTTGGTAATACCATGGTAACTCACTTTACACCTGCAAAAAAATCCCCATAGACTTGAAGGAGGTCCCCTCTCTCAGAATTCTGTTCCATAGCGTACTTAGCAGCATGCAGTTGTTTCTGCTTTACCATACTCCACTCTGTGGAGACCAGAAGCTGCAAGATGACGCAGTCTGCATTTTGATCAGGTGAGAATGGCTCAGAAACTGGATCCCAGTACATATACTGCAGACCACTTAGTGAAACAGGCATACAGGCTGTTACAAAAATAGCTTATTTATTTCTGAATGTCTGCTTTTGTGTTAAGGTCAAGAATAGCTTCAATTTATTTCCTTTTATGCAGAAGTATCTGTCGAATCTTCTGAAAGGATTGCAAAAGGGAGATAAGAGGGAGAGGGGGACAGAGAGGCATAGAAGGGAGAGAAAGAAAGAAATATGTAAATGTAATAGAGACATAAATTAAGTCTGGTCTGAGACAGATGAGGAAAAAAGCACAAAGCAATAATGGTGAAAGAGACAGAAGAAGAGAATTTTCTAAATGAAAGTAGACAAAAATGTGGAACAGAAAATCTATGAAGAGAAGTTAGAGAAAGGAGAGACAGGAAAAAGGAATATGAAAATAAAGCTTTTCGTTATAAGTAAAGTTTTGGATGTAGTAGGTGTAGTATGCGGCATCTGACATGATCCAATATGAATAATTTTTACTTCTATTACTTTAGCTCACAGCCATGGATAGAATTGTAATGTCTGAAGAGATGGAAGGCACAGAATAAAAATGTGTGCTAGAGTACTTGCAAACTAAAGTTAAAGTGGAGGTGTTAAACAGACCTAACTCAGGTGTTTCTACATGTCACAGGAGTATTTAAGTGGAAATATGAAGTACCAGAATGAAGTAGGTTTGAAGACAGTTATTGGAAGGTCTTCTCAAGCATGAGGAACAGTAAGGAAGAAAGGCCCTGGATGTAAAAGTTAAGAGGCAGTTGTGACTGGTTGGCTAGTGGGTCATGAATTATGAGAAAACCAGCAAATGCATTTTGATAGTGTCAAGAGACCGAGGTGGAGAATGACCTTAAAAACAGAGATGACTGAATTGTGTTTGAATCTGATGAGAAGAACATGGGAGTGGGCAAATAGAAAGGTGAAAGGGGCAGAAGGAGTAGATTGAAATTTGATTATTGCAGTGCTAATCTCAATGGACATGGACAGAACAAAACTGCATTCCTTGAGACCAAAGAAACAGATATTACAGTAATAAAAATGCAGAATGATAAGAGTTTGGGCAAGCCTTTCAACTAGGTGGTTGGATGACACCTGTATTTGATGGTTTTATGTAGAAAGAAGCATTTAGGTGTAGCCTTGGGGCCAAAGATATGAGTCAAGGATGGTGGTCTGTTTATGGTCCTGAATAAGAGACGAAAAGATGGGACAATCAGAAATTTTTTCTGAGGAACATAATCTAGGAGCATACACTATATTACAGTGATAGATTATCATCTTTAAGAATTACTGGTTTGAACAGCCATTCCTGATTTTCATGCATTTGAATCTTAGCGCAAGATAGATTAATTGAAAAAGTCTTCAGTGAAGACCTGTAGAAAACATGTTCACAATTATGTTGGTGTTTAGACACCCAAATAAGTAACAGATGGTAGAAGCAGAAGTTGTATTAACTGCAGACAATGTAGGGAGTTGCTGGAGTAGACCTTGAAATTCAGATCTTTTGTTTATGGAAACAACTGCAGAAAAAGACACTTAGGCCAAGGAATTCTGTTCCACCCTTTCATCATCAGAAGAGTGATGTTACTAGAGCTTTATCAAAACAGCCACAGATTTTTCCCAGCAAGTGAGGCTCAGAGCCACAGACATAAAAGAATTTGAAGAATTGGGCTGAAATATGCACTGGTGAATATTTCTGACAGGCCTAAAAGCCATTAAACATCTCTCTGCAGTTTGAAAGTCTCTTGGGATTCCACCAGCAAATTGATTTTTCTTGTGATTATCAGGGTGTGTCAGGAGTTTCAAGACAGAGGAGTTTTTAGGCTATTTTGGCAAAATATTCTCAAGCTAGTATTTGTGTGGGCATCCCTGCCAGTACAGGATTGAAATGAAAATTTATGTGTAGAAATTGTGTAGAAATACATTATACATATTGGCTACACTGGGAAAGTAAAGAGGAAAATGTAATATCTGATGGGGGCAGAAGAATGAAAAGGGGATCTTTATAACCTGCTTGTTTTTAGAAACTTAAAACTATTTTATCCCTTCTTGACTGTCATTCTGAATACTAAAGTAAATTTTAAATTGTAAAAGTGTGTGTATTCAAAAAATAGTTAATTCACTGAACAAAGTAGGAAATTAGTCATAGTTTAATTTTTTTTTAATCAAATTTGATGAACAGTTTTACTGAAAAAGTTCACATATACTTGACTGCTTCTGAGAAGAAAATAGAAGTTATTTTGTTCTGAAAACTTGTAGTTGGCCTTTTTCAATCTTCAAATAGGTATTCCTATGTATTGTGTGCATGTGAACTGAATATAATGGTAAGACTAAGCTACTGCTATTTCAGTTCTCTTAAGTAATGTTCTCTTAAAGTGGATAATTATCAATATTTTTTTCTAGATGCTACTACAGGTTTTATTTTGCACTGCCACGATTATTTTCTTTGACTATTTTTCACTGCTTGTATTCTGAAAGCATTTATTCAGAAGAGACAATTTTATACATCATGCAACTATTGTATGTCATCATGTGGTTGGAAAACAGAGATAGATAAGTATGGATTGATCATCCTGAACAATTCTGCTGCTCAATACAAAATATAGGTATTACAGTTGTGCAAATCTGCACACATTTAAAAAAAATACTGGTTACACTGTTGTGTTTCAGATTTGAAAAGAAACATTTGCTTTGGGTCTGTCAGTCTTCCTTTTGTATTTATTTTCAGTAGACTTTCAAATACTTGAATTTCTGTGCATGGAATGATCCAGGACTGGTACATCACTTGCCTGAGTATTCACAAGTGGAGAGCTACAAATTTACAGAAAGAAACTGTCAAGCTAGTGGGAGAACAGAGTCTTCAGAATGAGTGTTTAAGTCCAATCACTGGGACTGCTGAAATAGCTGGATGAAAATTCCTTTAGGCATTTGAGTGACAAAGATTTTTTTTTTAAAAGAAATCACCAAGTTAATGTAGCATCTTAACACTCACAGAACTTCTTCTTGCATTTGTTCTGGTTATAGACATGTGTAACAAATAACATGCACGGAAAAATAATCCTACATTCACTCTTCTGACTTTTTGCAGGTTCACAGCTGTGGGCTGAGCCAAGTCTAGACCAAAGGAATTCGGAGTTACAGTTCTTGCAGCCCCCTACAAAAAATTATTCTCAGGCAATGAAATAGGCCCCAGTTCTTGTGTACAGATGTTGATCAATGCTAATCTTTGTTTCCAGTCTCAGGATTTTGAGGTCAATTATTCCCAACTCTGTTGTGTTATATAGGAACAACCAAATTTCTGATCCAAAAACTAGTCCCCTGCTGTGTTGCATGTATAAACAGACCACTGACAAATCAGGTAATGCTTCTGTTTTCCTTCCTTGATAACGCCATATCACTGTATTGCATGGAGTATAAAATAAAGTAACTGAATTATCTGTCATTATTACTTGTTACCTGATTTACTGCTTATAATTTACATGATTATGTCTAGATAAATTCAATTTGATAAAATGAGTGATTAAAACATCAAGTTAAATGAACCAGCTGAAGGGGAGCAATCACTGGTAATGAAAGAAAATAACAGAATGCACTGGAATAATTACTTTTTCTTTTCTAATGAAGTGTTATTCTTTCTTCTTCTTTCCTCTTATTTTTCTTTCTGCTGTTGGAAAGGAGCTTACTTAAATATTCTTGAAGATCATTGTTTTTAAATTTAATAAGGAAACAGAAGTTGAAGACGTTTCTGTGATTAATCGTTTGTAATTTTTGTGAAATCTTGGTGTGTAAAATGTCAACACAAAGTCATGTATCATGTCTCAAGTAAATGAAATAATGACTGCAGTAAAACCAACCAGAAACTGTTGTCGTACAGAGGTCAATGGCATTTAGGAACTGAAATATTTGCAAAGCTTAATTAACGTTACCTTTATTTCCCAGGTATTGACAGATATATGAACTGTTCTCTTTGGCTATTATGATGACAATTTTGGAACCTCAGATTCAGACTCCCTCATAAGAGTTTGTAGGAGCTGTCCCATTTCTGCTTTGGCTCAGAATTCCCGTCTGCTCTGTTTAAAGAGAGCGACTCATGTAGTCTCTGTCCACTCCATTCCTAACTCCAATGTTCCACACTTGGCACCTACTATTCTGATATATTTGTCATGTAAAAGAATAAATAAAGTCTTTTTCATTACTGGTGTTTGCGGCAAATTGGAAGATTTAATGCCATTTGGCTTCCCGACATTGCAATTCTATACACACTTCTCTTTCTTAAAGGGCTTCCTATTCCCAATTTTAAACACTCTCTGATATTTTAAGTGTATCTTCAAAGCTATAATGTTATTGGAATTTAAAACTCCTTTGAAGACTGCTGCTCATTCTTCTGTTGCCCAGAAGATATTTACGTCTGTACATGGAAAGTTATTACAGAATTTGCAAACAGATACACTGAGGTCTGACTCTGTGTGACTTCTGAAAGCACAGCACAGAAAATACCCGGTGAAAAGTAAGCTAATGAGCTTTTAAGCATTGCAAGTACCAGGTCAGACTGTAGGCTAGTTCATACCTTAATGTGAAATGATATTATGACTATATACACTACCCACAGAGCTTATGGAAAGTAGAGTATTGAATGACCCACCTATTGGTTTGCTCTCATACTCATGGACAGAACACTTTAAAAACCCATGATTTATTAAGATCTTTTGCATCAGGACATGTTTATGTGTGTAATCAGATTTCTTGAATGGGATGGTCAGTCACTGTCCAGAAGGTGACAGGAGTCTTTATTGCAAACATTCTTGCAGTGACAACTTCAGCTATATCAAATGAGATTCTTGAACTCTTCCAGTGAATTCTTATAATTCAGATGGACCCTGGTCCTGTGTGACTACTCCAGTATATGCATTAACCATTGCTATTGATTGTCTTGAATTATGTGTAAAATATGTCCCATCTTAACTAAATACAAAGTACTGTCCTGTGTGACCATTTCTGCCTCTTCAGAAACAGTTGCTACTGACTATTTAAAATAATCTATATAGATTTTTGCCAATTCTATAGCAGAAACTTCCTGTGGGAGTCCCTGGCACTGACAGTTTCCACCCAGGGAGTTAATCAGCACATCTTAAGCACAAAAATAGTATCTAGTAATTGGACTAAGCACAGCAGGATCTGCCTGGGGGAAGTGGCTGTCCAAAATTCCCACCTGGAGAGTTCCTGTAAGGGCTAGCCAAACGCTTTACTGTGGAGTTCAGTCAATCACCTTCAAGTCAGTATGTGTATCAAATTAGCCTGTCAGACCATTTGCCTCTCCTGTGCAGGGACTAGCTGAGGAGTTCCTAGGCCACCCAAGCAAATGCATGCAGGCACAGCCCTCACACCCAGCTACACTGCACCTGGAAATTGAATTTTCCTCTTACATCACAATTTTAACTTAAATTCCATGGATTTGTCACAACTAATGGAATTTCAGAGAAAAGGCAGATACTCTCATTGCAATCATGGCATTTTGACTCTTTCAAAAAATCAAATCATGACAGATAAACTTACCAGTCATTTTGTCAAGGACCATACTCTCATCACTGAATATGTATAGATATTTCAAAATTGATTTTGGTCAGTTCCTAAGACACATTCAAGATCTTGGGACATCAGATATTAACATGCATAACACTAATGGCTGCATTTACAGTTAACCTTGTAATTTGAGGTATTCCCAAACCATGTTCACCATTCAGTACAGATGGCATTATGGATCAGACTTAATGCAAAGGCCAGCTACTGCTCCTGTGTCTTCCTGCCCAGTGAAAGGTTGTAACATACCCAAATGTACCTGCATACCTCTCAATTCCATAGGAATTTCCTTTCATCATGAAGGTGCAGCCAGAATTGGCACATCCAGATTTTTATAGCCCTAATTCAGATTAGGTGGAAGCTTGAAGGCAAGTGTGTTCCCTGACACACTGACTTTCACTTTCAAACCCCAGAGGGAATCCATAGTGCCTTAAAATAAAGAAGATTCAAGGATGCCTATTTGTTTATGAGAGATTCCAACTGCGTTTCTATAAAAAAGAAATTTTATTAAATTAATTGAAAATAGTTTCTGTCTTTGAATATTGATAAATATTCTGTGAGGTGTTATAACAGTAAATGCATGTTTGTTGTTTGAAATTTCTAGGGATTACAGTTGTTCATTCCTTAATATTTAATTGCTTCAGTGGGCTCATTTTAATTGTTTCTGCTGCAGCAGTCAATGTGCATCAAATTCGAAAATAGTATAGCAATTCAGTTGTCCTCTGAAGAATTAATTTGCTAAATTTGGACATGAAATTCAGTCCTTTAAGGTGTGAAATAGTGACATTTTAATCCTGCAAATCTCAAACCAATTAACTATGTGGTAGCTATTGATATCTTTGTAGTGTACAGTCTCATCCATTTTGCTGTCTTCTTTAAAGACAAAGATTTCAGCAGTTACCTTGTAGGAAGTGCAATGAAGTTCATGGATAGTAATGTAATAATACAATGTTATTGGACCTGTTAGGCAGAAACATAAAGTTATTTGGATGTTGAAATTTTGCCATATTGAAGAAAGAGGAAATATTTGTCATGGAGACAGATTTGAAGCACTTTCTGCCCTCTATCAGATGGCCCATAGGTTTGCTATGTTGCAGGCATTCCCCAGAGAGATAGGTTGGCATAGGCTAGGTTGTCAAAGGATAGGAAACTGTAATTTATTTCTTGTCTGCCATCACACATCCCTTCACACAAATGAAAGTTGCTTTCACTGAAGTCAATCACAGAATTGTTGTAAAGGATGCATGTGCTTGTGTGTCTTGGTGCATGTGCTTGTGGTCTAAAGGTGTATACACACCTGCACGCACACACCCCAATAGGGAAAATTCTAATCAAATTGTTTTATGTGTTTTAACAAATAGAAGGTATGATGTCATGGTTTCTGCCCATGTAGTCGGTGTTAAGTGAATATGTGGCTGCCCTTCATATCTTGCAAGCCAGCACAAAGCATGTGTGCACCTTACTTATACGTACGGTAGATTATGTGTGTGTGAATAGTGCAATTACAAGAAAATGTGTTAAATTTATGTTTGTGTGGAGGGCTCACATGTTATAAATATACTGAAGAGTGCTGCCATAAAAAATGGAAATGGTCTGGAAAAGTGCTGCCAAGCGTCACTCCTGGTGGAAGCACTTCACCTATAAAAGCAGAGTCACGTACCTTTTTACAGCCGATAGCAATCACAGTGTTGCTTCACAATACTGAAAACAGAAGTGAAGCAATGGAAAACTGTATCAGGTCTTTCAAGAACCTGCCCTTATTCAGATGCTTAATTCCAGTTAACTTCTACAAGCAAGCACTGTGCCCGTGGGTATTAAAGCTGCCTTGTGTAGAATTTATACTGAAGCAGGTCCGTGGGAAGCTTTTAACAATATATGGTGATAACAACATACGAGGTCTGATTCTCATTTCAGATATATACCAATGCACAGGGTTGACTCGCTGACTTCAGTGGGCTTATTTACAATTTATGTCAGTGTAAACGCATGAGAATCACCCTGGTTGCAACCAAAGGTTACTGTCTGCTGCCTTTTGGGTGACACGCTTTCCTGGAAAGCACAGCATAATCAATCCATAGTCAAAGGTGGTCAGTGGTATTTTGAAGCATCTTTTTTTTTTTTTCTGGAGGAGCTGTCAGGGCAGGAGAAGAAGGTTACGAAGATCAAGCCACTAATGACAAAGGAAGGAGGTCTAGCACAGGAAGGAGATTTAGAGGTGCTGCCAAGTAAAAGCAATTAAACTCAGGCAGGTGTTCTTAGAAATAATTCTCCATCTTATCAACTTTGCAGTTTAACTCCACAAAGTTTCTATAACAAGAGCAAAGAAATGATACTTGAGAAAAAGAGGTCAAAGAGAACAATGGAAACCATCTAACAGAAAAAATGAACCAAAAAAGGCAAGAAAAAGAGAAAAGAAGAAAGAAAAAAAGAAGGAAGGTAATGAAACTAAGAGAGGTTAAGGAGGGAGAGAGACATTTCGTCTTTTCTGCCAAAATCATCATACCTTCTCACTCAGGTCTGGGAGTGCTGTTCAGAGAGCAGCTCAGTAAAGTTGCCAGGAGGTGTCTTTTGTTGTATTTCAGACAAGCATTTATTGCATTTACATCTGATGCAAAGTTCTTTTGCTTTAAAAAATGAGCACTGCAGCTGACATCTACAGGTGTATTTATAGTCCAACACATTGCCAATTATTTAATTTACATTTCCATAGTAACTATTAGCAGAATCCAGGCAAAGAAAATATGTGCAGTCATTGCTGAACAATTACACTGCAGCATACCCAGCATTGTTCAGTTGTATGCAGTGGTTTAAAAATACACACCCATGGGTTTTTTTCCTACCATTAGTTCATTCTGTCATGGTAACACCTGGATTTCCTGGCTATAAAATATACAAAACCACAGGAAAGGGCTAGTCTGCAATCTGGAGAACCAGAAGTCCCGATTTATAATAAGATGCAAAAGGCATGCAGACAGGTAAGGGGTGAGGACCTGAGGGAGTGGCCAAGGTGTCAATAACTATGGGTTTCCTGATGTACGTATAAAATGGTCACATAAGCTGCAGATGTCACCCAGCATTCCCCAAGCCACATGCCAGTGACCTGTCAGCACTGTGGTAGAAAAAGCTGTGAGAGAGGGATTTAGAACATAAGAAGTTGAGAATGTGAGGAATGGTGACATAGGATTTATTTCTGGTAAATTCATGTGGAAGTTGAGGAATACTGGTGAAAGTAAGGACCACTATTAAAAAAAAAAAAAAGTAACTACCTCCTTTTACAGTGCTAGGAAAAATCTCACTGGTCTTGTTTTACCAGGAAGCGCAGACCAGATGGACAGGGGTACTACAGGAGTGGTCAGAGTAATCAAATTGCACCTCCATTAGGGTTTTGGCAAGGTTTTAAAAGGGATCTCTGGAGCTTGTTTTCTGCTAACCACTGAGGTGAAGAGTGCATTCAGGTCCTATTGAAATCAAGGGTGAAAAATGGTGACTGTTTTTATGCTGGAAAGTGTCTCTGCAAACACAAGTTCCTCTTTTCACCATCAACAATCATTTTCCCCTCACTGACCATGAAAAGAAGTGGCTGCCTCAGGTAATTATGTGTACAGGAAGAAATTCTCACTGCTTTCTGAATATCACCAATAACACGTTTAAGTGATTTACTGTACCTTGTAATTGGTTTTCTGAAAATATGAATATTTTACTGCCACTGTGGCAACCCTCCACGGCATCTATAATAGTGACATTCTGCAGGACATGATTAATGAGTTTTATTTTTTGCTCTGTCTAGAAGGAAGAAGGTTAGAAGTTTTAAAATTATTTTCTTTTTGAGAACACCCAAAAAGATGATAAAGCTGCATCTGATCAACGTGTGAGAGCTTCTCTGAAGGGCCAAGCAACCAAAATAACCCAGGAAATGTTAGAAAAAAGCTAGAGGAAGCCCATCATGCATAAAGTAATGCCATCTTAGTATCATACACTTGTTTATAGCTAATTTTGGGAAGAATTAACCTATCCCTGAGTACATGATGTGAGAACAGGAAAGCAGAGAAGAATGTTTGTGAATGTTGAAGCCTGCTTTACTGTAGTGGGTGCCTTTGAAATCCCTTAAAAATATATGTGGGGAAGAATACTATAAAGATGAGGTGAGCCTCTTGGTATTCTGTGCCAAAGCAAAACAAAATCAGCTTTGTAAAGTATATTAGAACTGAGATGTTGCCAAACACCGAGTTTGACACTTGCCCTGGGAGGTTTGCAGCCTTGAGAAGATATTTTGTTATCCCTTTCTCCTTGCTTACAAGCAGGAGAAAATAGATTATGATAAAATAAACTATGTTGAACACTCTCTATGCTGTTTTAAAGAATCTAGTTTCTACATCACGCTAGAAAGGGTTCTTAAATAGAAATAATAATAATGAGAGTAATTTCAGGTTCCTTGGCACCCAATGTAATTCACAATCTCAGATGAGGCATCATGGTCTCTTATATAATGCAAGGAAAAAGCTTTAAGCCCCTAAAAAAGGGTTTTACTGAAGCAGAAATTCAAAGGAGAGTAGAAGCATTTACATCCTGACTATGACTTCTCTGAGACAGAGGTGGGTACCTCGTTCATAAAAAAGAATTGAGCTTTCGGCATTCAACGTGAAATTTTTTATTCCAAGAGATGACTGTAAGGGCAAGTCCTAATGCTCTTTTAACCACTAGACTGGTAGCTAGGACACTTATGAAGATCTAAGAGACTTCAGCCCTGAACTTAGGGCTTTATTTTAATAACAGCAGTAGGTGGCTCTGAGTTGGCTTCACTGCCTTGCCCCATGGAAAAAATTAACAAATTTACATTTACTAGGTATTTGCAAGCTAGTTTGTAGTCATATACACCTCTTCTACTATATACCAGACAATCTGATTAGAATAGTCTGCAGAGCTTTAAAGCATTTGAAGGAAAAGAGAGAGGCAGATTGAACATAGGAATAAAAGGCAATGGGGGATAATGTATGACAGATCATGCCAGACCAACCTGATCTCTGTCTTTGTTGATATAGGATAGAAAGAGAGAAAAATCTTAAAGGGTAGACCTGCCTGTCGTTAAATACAGTTTGCTGGGGATGATAGAGCACAGCGTAAGAGCTGCAAGGCAGGAAAAACCTGGCTGACAGGGAGAATGCTAAAAAGGGAAGGTGTTGCTGGAAGAAGGCAGCTTGTATAATTCCTCAAGGATAGGTCTTGAGGCCAATTATATGCAATGTTTTTATTGGTGACCTTGGCACATAGAGTAGCTATGTGCTGATGAAATCTGCTGATGACAAAAGGCTGGGACCAGCAATCAATACAGAGGAGCATCATAATACCATACAGGAAGAACTAGATGACCTTGAGGACTGGATTCATAGCAACAGGAGGATAACATGTAGTACTAAGTGCAAGGTCATGCCCTTAGGGACTGAGAAGGATGACTGTCATAAACAGGGAATGCCACAGATGCAAATGAGAAAGGAGGGCAAGTTTGGGAGTATAAGTCAACCACAAAATGCTTGTGAGCCACATAAAGGACATGACTGTCAAAAAGGTACTTGCAAAGTATTTCCAGTGATGCTAGAAATGGACAAAACCATTACTCAAATGATCCAAAAGATATTTTTTAGAGTATATTCAAGTATGGACATGAAAATCTCCCTAAAAAATTTAAACAGAATAGGAGCTGCAATGAAAGAGGAGTCTCAGGGTATGGATATGTGAATGAGATATTGCAAATTTGGAAGGATGCGGGTTTGCTCATTATCATTTCATGGTAACTGTAGTCTCCACTAAGGGTTTGCCTGACTGCACTTGTCTCATGGCAAATTCAAGGTAGTTTTTCTTCATTCTCGCTTAAAGATAAGCTGTCTTGAACTTACCAAGGAGAAATACTATGGCAGCTTCCATAAGGTGGGTAATGAGATATATAGGCATGAGTTCTTCTTCAAGTAATCTAACCTTAAAATAAGTTACTTTGCCAAATCTTACCAAAAAAAGAGATGAAAACAGACAGGATTTTGTCTGTAAATATGCAAAGGAAGTAGATACCAGAGGTGAAGAAGAGTTCTTTGAGTTAAAGAACAAAGTAGCCTCAAGATTGACTAGTACTTAACTGGCTATATTTTGAATGGAAATTATGAAATAGTTTCTGATCACAAGAAGGGTGAGTGATGAGCTGTTTTCCAATACGCATACTGGGGGCAAGAAACCTAACTGCTTTTGGAGATAAAACTTGAAAATATTTTCTTAATGACTGCCAACTTGGTGTTTGTAATTCTTGTTAGCGAAGTGTTTCATGTATGGAAAAGCTATGAGATGGATATTTGGGTTTTTAGAGCATCTCAGGGCAGGAGGCAGTTCTCTGTAAAGCATTCCTTCCCTCTTCTGCTTTTCTAGTACTTGATTATGACAAATAAAGACTCAGTACAATGCACTTCTGTGTTGTTTTTTATTATTCTAATCCTGTTCCTAAATGTCTTGTGGTGCTCCTGAGTATTGTAATGAAAAGAATATATGACTTGAACCTTTTCAACAAAAATAGAACCTCCATCTATTAATAACACAGTGAGTAAATGAGCAGAGTATGTGTGACTCTGAGGAGAGATGAATTTCAGTGTTCCTTTACATACTAGTGTATTTTCCTCATTTATATTTTTCATTTGACTCTTAAAAAAATAATTATTGTGAATATTTTCTGCCATACTGAAAGGAGGGAAACTGTTAAGATGGTGACTGGTTAGACTGACATTTATACACGTGTCATTATAGAAATTATACACACCTATAAATTACATTAAAATCAATATAATGCATTTATTAATTCCACAGAATATTTAAAATAATAACCAAATTCATTTGGATAGCGTGAAGATGATCTAAAACCAGGAATTCCCATAAACACAGCAGATGCTCACATTCTGTGTGGAGTGTGTTTGCCCTGAAAGGTAGAATGATAAGAAAACCAAAAAAGATACACTTCTAGCAAGTATGTGTGTTAATGCATCTGGGGAAGCAGTTATCTACTGGAACTATCTCCACCTAATGTGTTTCCATGGATACAGCAAGACTGTAAATATTCTTAAGGCATATATCTTTGGTTTTAATTGAGACCTCAGTTTAGGAAAACATATGACTATCTGTTTAAGTACATAGCTAGGCTGTTAAAGGGAGAAAATGACGGTAGACAGTAGATGATTTCCATGACTTCAAAGATACCTAAAGAGATGTTCTCACAAAAAGAACAGAGGCCACAGACAGAAAAACTTCCTGGCTCTCTCACTGTAAACAAACGAGACTGTGTAACTGTGAAGAAAGCCTCAAACCTCTCAGGAAACTGTGTGGACCAAGACCCTAGAAGGAATGTCTAATATTTATTGGTGGGAGTCTTGACAGACCAAAAGCAAGTTGTGGGAAGGTCAGCACACTGTTTTATTTCTCCTGGCTGCTTTGCCTATGAAGACCAGACACATAAGTTGCTTCATGCTTCATTTTCCAGTCCTCATTAGCAGATTGATAAAATTAGTAAATAGTATTTTGTCTTTTTCCTGCATATTGAGTTTGTTTATTTGAGAGAAGAGCTGTCCATAACTCTAAACTGATGGCTTACAAACAGTTTTGATATTTTTAAGCATGTTTTCATGAAAAATCAAAAATATTTTAGCATTTTCCATAGTGTGAGGTTTCAAAAACCTTTACTTGCAAATCTTAATTACTTTAATGAAAATGTCTGAAAATTTCTACATGTTTTTATTACATTTTCATAGTATAACGCATAATATTAAGGAAGATGATGGTTAGTAGAGATTTAAAACCTCTTACGTTCCCTTCAAGTTCAGTCTGTTTCTCTCCTGTTTGTTTTCTAATGAAATAGTTTTATAGCACAATTTCCATCAAATCTGTTGTGATAAACATTTTTGACCAACTACTGATAGTAATAACAGTTTGGAGCAAAATGATGACAGATAACCTGTTGATAAGCAATTTATCCTACCTGCTTTGGAAATTAATTTTCAGGACCACAGTTGGTAGGTTTCTTTTCAGATAAATCAAGAGCAGTCAACATGAGAAACCGGGCAAAAAAAATTAAATTGTGTATTTTACTTTTTTCCTAAATTTTATGTCATGTATTTCTGTCTAATCCTTGTAGTCTAAAACTTAATACTTACACTGATGGCAATATTGCTACAATAAGGTCAACCCAATACAGCTTATGACCAGTATACTTTTATGTGACAAATGTTAATCTGCCAAATCAATGCTGCCAACAACCTGATTATTGAAAAAAGGTTATGTGACCAGCAGTTTCTGACATTACCGAAAATCATACAATACAATTCTATACTTGCTTAAAAAATTTCTGTCTCTATAAATTAGGTACTGGACAGGTGGTATGATGTTTTTGTTACCAAAGTACAAGTTTTAACCCTATATCTTCTTATTATATAAACCCACAGAACTAATACATAAAATATGTTTTCCTAGAGGAAAAGATGGGCTGTGCCTAACCTAAGAGTTTGATTCAACAATACTTTTCTGATACTGAGCTTTATTACATAATTCTAGTGCTGTTTAAAACAAAATTGCCCTTCTTTGCAGAGTGGCTTTCCCGATAAAGTGAGGTCACAAAATATGCTATAGATCAGGTGGGCCTAAACAAAATTTGACACCACTTAAATTAAATTGACTTGTAAGCCATGGAATAATTAACAAGAAAAATTGCAAGGTATTTTGATTCTATTAGTTACTGAACTACTTACTTTCTAACACTTGTGACCTTCTGAAGGTGTCTTATTTTGATAATTAAAAGAAGAATATTTTTTAACCATTAAAAGACATTTATTTCTGTTCATAAGCTCATGAATTAAATTGCGCCAATAATTGTCACAGAATAAGAAGGGATTTGCTTGTCCTTGCTTGTGGGTTTGTTTTTTTTTTGGTTGGTTGGTTTGGTTTTTTTGTTGTTGTTGTTGTCGTTTTTTTTCCCCTAAAATTACAGCATTGTCATTGGCCTATCAATATAATTTAAAATACTAATTTTCTCCCTGCAGTGTGTCTGCTGTGGTCAGTCCCTGGCATGCTGGGGGTCCCAGCCAGTAACTCTCTAGGAGAGTGCATGCTGGTGCAGGTGCAGCCATTCCCAAAACTGCAGTGCCAGCTCCATGGTGTGGGCACTGGCACCGCTCAGTGCAATAGCATCGGCGTAACCTCAGTTCCCAATCTGCCAGTGGACTGGATTGCATAACTGCAGCTGGTCCTGTGTTGTGGACAGGATAAATAATCTCTTAAAATCCCTTTCTGGCTCCACAGTGACATGAAAAGCCTTATTGTGATATAATATTAAACACTACTTACTTCATTGAGATCTGTATTTAGACAAATTGAATTGCATTTTCCAAAATTTCAAACATTTGAGTCCTTGAAAACACTTCCTTGAATGTCTATTAGTAATGATTTAAATTCTTATCACTGCACACTAGATTTTGGAGCAGAACCTGTAAGAAATGACCCCGACTATTTGCCACATTTTTCTCCTGATTTTTCCCTCCTGAAAATTACTTATTCCACACCTTGAGAACCACAAAACTAGGACAATCAAGGAGATATTTGCATCAAATACACAAAATCACACAGGATTTCAAGTCTTTGCTGTAAGTCGGTGGGGGATAATTTTGTTTGAGGGACTGAGGACTACGCTAGAATTCAAAACTGGTAATTAGAGGATTTCAGAAAAAACGCGGTGACTCTTAGCAGTAGGCCGGTGCCACAGGCATGAAGGGTGCTCAGCAGTGGATCCCAGGGAGGGAAAGAACAGGTCCCCCAGGCTGTTTTAGCATTCCAGTCACAAGCTTAGTTCAATGTGCTCTGCGTACTCCAAGATCTCCTATGTGGAGTCAGGCTCTAGCCAGTCGTAGGGACCTTAAGCTTTTATACTGGTGGCAGCTTTACCAAAAATGCACTCTCTCACATTTTAAGAAATACTGAGAAATTTTGTACTTCTGTTTCTGATGTTGACAGATACTTCAAATTTATTATGAAATTGATACAAAAATGGTATTGTTGGTAAGAAAATGAAGACCAGCAGTATCTGATCAGTCAGGGCACTGTGAAACACAGCTGTTGGCTCTGTTCATCCCAAATGGAAGGATTTGTTTTTTACAGCTGAAAAGGATAGAAAGTGACCAGGAGAGGGGCAGTTTCCTCTGTGAGGACACAAATCACCACTCATGGTGTTTCTAAACCAGTGAAGAATACTTTTAAAAATATATCTTTTGAAAACAGTACTTTTAATGTCAATATATGTGTGAGGTTTGGAAATATTTTGGAAAAAAAAAAAGTTTTTTCTAACGCAGTATTTCAGTTCTGGAAAGTCATTACCATACTTTTTTCTTTAATGTGCCTCTTAACCAAACAGCATTAACCAGTTTAACCAACAGACTAAAAGATCTTAATTCAAGTCTATGAGGCAGATTAATATTGCAAGGGAACCACACAACCTCACCTTCCAGAAGTTTACCTGTCTGTGTCCTGGAAGGAAGCTGAGCTAGATCCCAGTCTTCAGTCCTCATCCTGAGCTCACTTGTGGACTGGAAGCTGCGGCTCCTAGCTGAGATCCTGCCCTGCCTGCCCTGCCCTGGTGCTCAACCCCGGCTGCAGCAGGGAGCCTGGCCCTGGGCTGCATGAAGCCTTGTTCCCATCATTCCCCATGGCCCCAGTTTGACCACCAAACCCTGCAGGGAGGTGTGGTTGATGGGTAGGTGCAGATCCGGACAAATATGAGCTCTTATTAAAAAGTCGGTTTAATATCTACTAATTCAAATGGTTTTAGAATGTCTGTTACTTAATGCAAGAAATCATGTATTTCTCAAATGTGGTCAGATCCAATAGGCTGAAACAGTTGAAAAGGAAATTTTCTTATCCCTCCTAAATTATGTACGATTTAAAGTTCTTGTGTAGATTAAATTATGATGGTTTTATATTGGAAAATTTTAAAGAAAAATGAAAAAGCTAAAAAAGTTGTATTCAAGTTTATTCCATAAATGTCTGCTTCCATCCCTGTTTCAGTTTTATGAGCTTATGTCAGGTTTCTGCTTCAAATTAAGCACAGTAAGTTTTACATTTAATTTGTGTTTATGTGGAACATGGCCATTAAAATACCAAACTACAGATTCTGCTGCAGAGCTGCAATGAGTAACTGCATCTATTATATTTCAGAACCTGATCCTAAGGTAGCGTTCACTGAAATCCACCTTTCTGCAGGTGCTTGCAAACGTATTTATCTCATATGAAACACTAACAGGAAGATGTGGCATAAACAGTCCACAGCTTTTATTCTGTATCTCTGCTAAGACAAGAATTTCACCTCCTGGGTACAAAATTCCCATGGAAATCAATCTATGGATCCAGTAAAAATAATTTCCTTCTGCTGCAACACTTCAGTTATATGGCTAAAAATGTGTCAAGCCTGATTCCCTTCTATTTTAAGGATTGTCTAAATAGAACCTTTGATGAATTACCAGGACAGAGGGCAGAATTTAATTTTGCAGTCTAAAAGATGGTGAGCCAAAGCTAGGTCAGGCTTGGGTTCCTTCACTTATTAGAAGGGGAACCATAGAATCATAGAATGGTTTGTGTTGGAGGGGACCTTAATGACCAGTGATCCAACTGTCAAATCCATGTCTCTTCAATTCAGACAGGGATGTTGTGTGTGATGGTGTCAAATGCTTTGCACAAGTCCAGGTAGATGACATCAGTTGCTCTTTCCTTAGCCTCCAACAGAAGGCAGGACACAATGAGGCAAATGCTGGAGGAAAGGCACTGGAAAAACAGAGATCCTGATCAGATTGCTTAAGGGAAAGGTAGCTCATTTTCCATCATGGCTGCATCCCACACACTGGCTGCTCCTTCAGCAGCGGCAACCAAGGATTTAGCAGTACTATTCCACAGACAAAGGATGCAGAGAGAAATTCTGCAGAAGTTGTTACCCTAAGTACTTGTGAAAAACAACACCACTGCTTAATACCTTGCAATGTTGCGATTAAGGAAACTCAGTTTTACCCTCTGTTTTTGGATATGTGCTAGTTCTAATCATTATGCCAAATATTAGTAAGCCTGTTAAGGATGATTGTTCCAGGAGCTGCATTTTTCTCCTGGAAAATGAAACAGCTGATGTAATAGCCTATCTCTTTTGACTTTACAAATATCCAGTTCACTCTCACCACTCCTTGAAGTACTATAAATCATGGCACCTGTGTGTTCTGGCTTATTGGTAGTCAAAATACCCAACTTAATCACAGCATTCTTTAAACAGTTGCCCCTAAATTTTCAAAACGGAAAATGTAATACAGCCCGCAGCACATTTCATAGCTATCTCATCCTGTAGGAGGATTTATGGGGACTTTATGTGGTGATGGCATTAAACAAGCTATTCAAGCTAGTCTGTGAGCTAGGAAGCTGAGAGGAATTACTGAGAGCCACCATGAAAAAGAGCGAGAATGAAGATTAACACTGGATTCAATACAAAGGATGCTTTTCTCTTCTATAGTCTCAGAGATCATACAGGAATGTGGATTTAGCAGATCAGTCCTTATGAAACTTAATAGGCATTGTATGCTGTAATGCCTATGTATTGCTTGGAAATGTCATCTCGGATACTTTGGACTTTCTGCATATTCCAGATGTAGTATGAGTAGTGGTATATCTTTACAGCTGAGAATAAGGACTCTTTGAGCATCTAGAAAATGTCAAGAAAAAGAATTATTCATTGAAAAAAACTCCAAAATCTGCAATAGATGTTATTCATATGATATTGTTTAGCCATTTATAGAGCTAGCTTAATAAAAGACTGTGAATAAGTGATGCAAAAATTGCCAAAATTTACAATGACTTCTTTATAAAAGATATTTTCCCTAGCTCTAAATAGAATTTGGATCTAAACCATTACCACAGAATGCAACATGAATACTGAAAATTAAGGGCTCATTTATATCCACTGCCCTGATATTAGCTCTTGAGTACCGTAGATAAAGGACTGAATATACTAAAGCTGCAAGTGATAGGTATCTAAGGAGGAGTTTAAGGTGGGCTTTCTATGTTTATATTTCTGACTGTAGTCTTTGCTCCACTACACTCTCCTCTCTGTCTCTACAGGCATTATAGTTTTCATTTTATTGTGCCCCAGGGATTATATTTAAGTTTCTGAACATGTCCAAAGCTGCTCTTATTTTTTGAAACAAAACCTTTCATTGCCTGGCAAAGAAATGGAAAATCTGGGGCCTACAAGGAAGCTGGGGGGGAAATTTTTACAAGGGCCTGTAGTGACAGGACGAGGGGTTTAAATTGGAAGAGGGGATGTTTAGATATCAGGAAAAAGTTCTTCCTGGAGAGGATGGTGAAGCACTGGAACAGGTTGCCCAGAGAAGCTGTGGATGCCCCATCCCTGGAAGTGTTCAAGGCCAGGCTGGATGAGGCTTTGAGCAACCTGGTCTAGTGGAAGGTGTCCCTGCCCATGGCAGGGGGGTTGGAACCAGATGATCTTTATGGTCCCTTCCAACCCAAATGATTCTATGATTCTATGAAAATAGGACTGCAGAGTGAAAAATGCTGACAGACCCTTATCTGTAGTAACATTAGTGGGCACCACTTTAACCAGGAAAATTACTTTCAACTTATTTACTGAAAATAAGATCAGGTGACCATATTTAATTCCAGTTAAAACATGCAGTCATGCATGGTATGAGACTCAGATGGCCTTTTAAGAAGTTTGTAATTTGGTTATCTCTCTGAGCAGACTTAAGAATTTATCACAAACACAAAATTTATATTAATTTTTTTAATGTTGAAGAAGCTACTTGGAAAGACTTTTTTATTAGTTAGAGTTATAACCATTGGGTTTATCTTGAACAGTTCTCAAGTTTTCATTATTGGATTTTAATTTGTTATATAGGTAGGCTTCATCTAAATTGTAACCTTTCATTATCACTCTTACATTGATTTCTACAAACCTTCAAGGCATAATTGACCTTTGTACATGAAGGAGGCATTTATTTTCTCTGTATTAAAAAGGTGATCCATATGTATTATTAAATCATTAAATAAGAACATTCATTGTCCTTATAATCACAAAAGGAGAAAACAGATCACCAAGATGAAACTACAGAATTACTGCTGTCTTTTTATCACAATTTTTTTCATAGAGCTTTTATATGTATGTTGTGATTGTATGCTCTTGTACAAAACATGGAGGAAATAATTCTGTGGGGTTTGGAGAAAAACAGCAGAGATGTCTTATATCCTCTTATATCATGACAGTACCTTAATAAAGATTTAGAGAAAGAAAGTCTGTTTTCCTACTCCTTATTTGAATCAAAATAAAATGTTTTGGGTGGTGGTTTTGGGTTTGTTTGTCTGTTTGTTTTTGTTTTTTACCATTCCAAAACTGCAGGTGTAGTAATAAACTGGAATCAGGATTGCATAATAAATTGGTATTGGTTACATTGCAAAACACCTGATAACTGGAAAAGAGTTGCTAATAATTTGTATGTAGAAATTTTATTTGTTACTGTGTGAGAGCATATGATGATTTGGTCATTAATTATGTGATAAGTGACCCTATATGAAAACAATATTTTATCTTTTTTTCTGTATTCCCCTCTCCATCCCTTTTTTGTTACGTCTGGATTGTACTTTAACTCCTTCAACCCCTCCAGATTTTGTAAAAAAATTTAAAAGAATTCATTTCTTCTTATTTTTGTTCAATAGATCTTTGTGAGATCTTGGATGCCCACCCCAAGCATATGCAGTTGCCTTTCATAAATCAGGAGTGGCTCAAGATCACTTTCTAAGGATACCCCCAGTGTCCTGGCCAAGGCTTGTATGCATGCCAAGGAAGGAGTACAACATACTTATCCTTTTCTGATACTTCTCCTCAAGTTACTGGTGACTGTCAGAGACAGAAAATTGAGCAAAAAAGTCCTTGGACTGGAGGTTTTCCAGAGATTTATCACTTGGCTGAATCTGAGTAAGTTTTCACAGGTTTGATAAAATTTCAGGTGAGGGGTATGAATTAACTCTTCTGACTGATGTCAGCTGCCACCTCAGAAGCATGAGTTCGGGAGAAGTCTACAGTAAGACTGCCAGGCTTCATGCAGATAAAGCTCTATATTGCATCTGCTCTCCTGATTAGAAATGACTGCATCATTTCCCAGGAAAACTAATTGGACACAGGCATCACCCAGCATGAAATATTTCCTAAGATGAGATCTTTCTGTGCTCTTTCTTTCTGGTGCAGAGTGAGGACAACAGTGCTAGCTGGAGCAGGGGATGCCACAGTCTCAGGGTGCTCACTGATTAGTCACACTTGTCAGTACTGGATCTGGTCTCCTTTGATGGTATCTTCAGTCCAGTTGACAGCATAGATAACAAAAAATATTTCTTAGGTGAAATATAAGAGTTTATGTGCCCATCTCAGACCAATTTTCTGCAACCGTAGGGTCAGGTTGCATGCTTTGATATCTCCCTGCCCCTTATGGGTTGAATTAATTCATAGTCCACAGCTCCTGGGCTTGATAAATTCAGAGGAGGTGCAATATATCTGCACCTTTCCCTAAATGCACAATATTAAGTACTGGACCATTTCGACACTGAACCTCTATGTAATGCCATATCTGTTACTCCTTGTCTCCTGGAAAGGAAAGACAGCAGTTATATTGAGGTCGTGTGGTGGGTTGGCCCTGGCTGGAGGGTCAGCAGTTCTTCACAAACTGCTCCAGCGTGGATCCCTGCCACAGGGTGCAGTCCTTCAGGAACAGCTGGCTTCAGCACGGGTCCCCGGAGGGGTCACAGGTCATGCCAGCAAATTTGCTCCAGCCTGGACTCCTTACACCACAGGGCCGCAGGTCTTGCCAGGAGACTGCTCCAGAGTGGGCTTCCCACAGGGTCACACCCTCCTTCAGGCATCCCCTTGCTCCAGCGTGGGGTCCTGAATGGGCTGCTGGTGGGTCTCTGCTCCCCCGTGACCCTCCATGGCTGCAGGGGCACAGGTGGCCTCACCCTGGTCTGCACCACGGGCTGCCAGGGAATCTCTGCTCTGGAACCTGGAGCACCTCCTGCCCCTCCTTCTCCACTGACCTGGGTGTCTGCAGAGCTGTTCTTCTCACATTTTCCCAATTCTGTCTTCTGACTGATGCTGTGCAGGTTTCCCTCCCACTTCTTAACCATGTTATCCCAGAGGCGCTACCACCATCACTGATGGGCTTGGCCTTGGTCAGTAGTGGGTCCATCTTGGAGCCGTCTGGTGTCGGCTCTCGGACATAAGGGAAGCTTCCAGCAGCTTCTCACAAAAGCCATCCCTGTAGTGCCCCTTCTACCAAACCCTTGCCATGCAAACCCAGTACAGGCTCCCCATTTTCTGGGGCTCATGTGACACCAGTTTGGCCCATCTTGAATTTGGAGAAAGCATGATCTATTTGTATATAAACAGGCCTGTAAAAATTAAAACACATAGTCATTCAAACTGCGCAAGACTTTAAATTCATGAAAAACATGTATGACTCATGGACAATGTTCACCCTGGATTCTCTTTTGCATTCAAAGCCAAACTGAGTTTCTATCAAATATATTTTATTAGTAACATTTGATTCTTATGTGAGATACTCAATTAAGAAAGGATTTTTTCCTTCCTTAGGCTAATTTTGTTTTCCATTGCACTTAAAATATCATGTTTTTATTATAATTAAGTTATGTTAATGTTCTGAAATTCAGATCAGTTAGTCCATATCAAAAAGATAATACAAATAAAGCGTATAATCTTCCTTTTATTTTCAAGCAAAGTATCATTAATATGAATATAACTAATCATCAATAGCCTGTACTCTAGAAATCATTTCAGTTTGACAATTCGGAATTTCCTGGATGAGTTGATAGGCAATGTATGGGACTCATATAACACATACACGTACAAGAGAGAAAGAGTGAGCACGCTCTTTTCCTGTTTGCATATTAATTCTGATTCTAATAGCTTTAGTTTTTCAGATGAAAGTTGAGAATATTTGCATTTCTCATATGCAGAAGATTATTAATAAAGTAATCATCAAAAGGTCATATTTCAGAGAATAAAGGTCAAATAACCGGGCTAGAATGTTCTGAACAATTCAGTTTCATTTGGGGGTAAATTTGGATATTTGAGTTTGAATCTAGAACACATAATTTCTGCAAGCATTTTAAAGGTTTCTAATTTCTCAATGGTAACAGTGTTGAAACAAGGCTAGAATAACTTGCTTATCAGTGGTAAGCTATTTTGTGCATGCTGACACATTTTACATACTACATATGTGATAAAACATATATATAGAATCATAGAATCATAGAATCACTAGGTTGGAAAAGACCTTAGAGATCATCCAGTCCAACCGTATCTGTCCACCACTAAACCATATCTTTCAGCACCTCATCCACCCGTCTCTTAAACACATCCA